>NW_027275417.1:0-59421 GCF_030028105.1 Mobula birostris
AAAGTTGTTTCATGCCTCAGTTCATCAAGACAAAAAAGTTACTTTCTCAGTACTACTATGCTCTGACATTAAGGTAGTATACAACTCAATTTTACACCAAAGTACTTACTGCTAACTAATGGAAACACCTTAGGTTAACTTCCCACATGATTATGAGTAGTTTGAAAGTTGTTTCATGGCTGTACACATCAACACAAAAAAGTTGTTATCTCAGTGCATGCAATCCTTAGACAATACAAATAGTATACATTTCAATTTTACACCAAAGCACTTACTGCAATACTAATGAAAACACTTTAGGTTAACTTCCCACATGATTCTGAGATGTCTGAAAGTTGTTTCATACCTGTGCACATAAAGACAAAAAAGTTGATTTCACAGTCAATAGAATGCTTTGACATAAAAGTAGTATACATTTCAATTGTACTCAAAAGTCCTGACTGCAAACCTAATGCAAGCACATTTGGTTAACTTCCCAGATGAGTATGACTAGGTTTAAAGTTGTTTCATGCCTCAGTTCATCAAGACAAAAAAGTTACTTTCTCAGTACTTCTATGCTCTGACATTAAGGTAGTACACATCTGAATTGTACACCAAAGTACTTACTGCAAACCTAATGGAAACAACTCAGATTAACTTCCCACATGATTCTGAGATGTCTGAAAGTTGTTTCATACCTGTGCACATCAAGACAAAAAAGTTGTTTTCTCAGTGCATGCAATGCTTTTACAAAACATATAGTATACATTTCAATTTTACACCAAAGCACTTACTGCAAACTAATGGAAACAACTTAGGTTAACTTCCCACATGATTATGAGTATTTTGAAAGTTGTTTCATACCTGTGCACATCAAGACAAAAAAGTTGTTTTCTCAGTGTATGCAATGCTTTTACAATACAAATAGTATACATTTCAATTTTACACCAAAGCACTTACTGCAAACCAAATGGAAACACCTTAGGTTAACTTCCCACATGATTCTGAGATGTCTGAAAGTTGCTTCATACCTGTGCACATAAAGACAAAAAAGTTGATTTTACAGTGAATAGAATGCTTTGACATAAAAGTCGTATACATTTCAATTTTACAACAAAATACTTACTGCAAACCTAATGGAAACACCTTAGGTTAACTTTCCACATGATTATGAGTAGTTTGAAAGTTGTTTGATGGCTGTACACATCAACACAAAAAAGTTGTTATCTCAGTGCATGCAATGCTTAGACAAGACAAATAGTATACATTTCAATTTTACACCAAAGCACTTACTGCAATCCTAATGGAAACACTTTAGGTTAACTTCCCACATGATTCTGAGATGTCTGAAAGTTGTTTCATACCTGTGCACATAAAGACAAAAAAGTTGATTTCACAGTCAATAGAATGCTTTGACATAAAAGTAGTATACATTTCAATTGTACTCAAAACTCCTGACTGCAAACCTAATGCAAACACATTTGGTTAACTTCCCAGATGAGTATGACTAGGTTTAAAGTTGTTTCATGCCTCAGTTCATCAAGACAAAGAAGTTACTTTCTCAGTACTTCTATGCTCTGACATTAAGGTAGTACACATCTGAATTGTACACCAAAGTACTTACTGCAAACTAATGGAAACACCTTAGGTTAACTTCCCACATGATTATGAGTATTTTGAAAGTTGTTTCATACCTGTGCACATCAAGAAAAAAAAGTTGTTTTCTCAGTGCATGCAATGCTTTTACAATACAAATAGTATACATTTCAATTTTACACCAAAGCACTTACTGCAAACCAAATGGAAACACCTTAGGTTAACTTCCCACATGATTCTGAGATGTCTGAAAGTTGCTTCATACCTGTGCACATAAAGACAAAAAAGTTGATTTTACAGTGAATAGAATGCTTTGACATAAAAGTAGAATACATTTCAATTTTACAACAAAATACTTACTGCAAACCTAATGGAAACAACTCAGATTAACTTCCCACATGATTCTGAGATGTCTGAAAGTTGTTTCATACCTGTGCACATCAAGACAAAAAAGTTGTTTTCTCAGTGCCTGCAATGCTTTTACAAAACATATAGTATACATTTCAATTTTACACCAAAGCACTTACTGCAAACCTAATGGAAACACCTTAGGTAAACTTTCCACATGATTATGAGTAGTTTGAAAGTTGTTTCATGGCTGTACACATCAACACAAAAAAGTTGTTATCTCAGTGCATGCAATGCTTAGACAATACAAATAGTGTACATCTCAATTTTACACCAAAGTACTTACTGCTAACTAATGGAAACACCTTAGGTTAACTTCCCACATGATTATGAGTAGTTTGAAAGTTGTTTCATGGCTGTACACATCAACACAAAAAAGTTGTTATCTCAGTGCATGCAATGCTTAGACAATACAAATAGTATACATTTCAATTTTACACCAAAGCACTTACTGCAAACCTAATGGAAACACTTTAGGTTAACTTCCCACATGATTCTGAGATGTCTGAAAGTTGTTTCATGCCTGTGCACATAAAGACAAAAAAGTTGATTTCACAGTGAATAGAATGCTTTGACATAAAAGTAGTATACATTTCAATTGTACTCAAAAGTCCTGACTGCAAACCTAAAGCAAACACATTTGGTTAACTTCCCAGATGAGTATGACTAGGTTTAAAGTTGTTTCATGCCTCAGTTCATCAAGACAAAAAAGTTACTTTCTCAGTACTTCTATGCTCTGACATTAAGGTAGTACACATCTGAATTGTACACCAAAGTACTTACTGCAAACTAATGGAAACACCTTAGGTTAACTTCCCACATGATTATGAGTATTTTGAAAGTTGTTTCATACCTGTGCACATCAAGACAAAAAAGTTGTTTTCTCAGTGCATGCAATGCTTTTACAAAACAAAAAGTATACATTTCAATTTTACACCAAAGCACTTACTGCAAACCAAATGGAAACACCTTAGGTTAACTTCCCACATGATTCTGAGATGTCTGAAAGTTGCTTCATACCTGTACACATAAAGACAAAAAAGTTGATTTTACAGTGAATAGAACGCTTTGACATGAAAGTAGTCTACATTTCAATTTTACAACAAAATACTTACTGTAAACCTAATGGAAACACCTTAGGTTAACTTTCCACATGATTATGAGTAGTTTGAAAGTTGTTTCATGGCTGTACACATCAACACAAAAAAGTTGTTATCTCAGTGCATGCAATGCTTAGACAAGACAAATAGTATACATTTCAATTTTACACCAAAGCACTTACTGCAATCCTAATGGAAACAACTCAGATTAACTTACCACATGATTCTGAGATGTCTGAAAGTTGTTTCATACCTGTGCACATAAAGACAAAAAAGTTGATTGCACAGAGAATAGAATGCTTTGACATAAAAGTAGTATACATTTCAATTGTACTCAAACGTCCTGACTGCAAACCTAATGCAAACACATTTGGTTAACTTCCCAGATGAGTATGACTAGGTTTAAAGTTGTTTCATGCCTCAGTTCATCAAGACAAAAAAGTTACTTTCTCAGTACTACTATGCTCTGACATTAAGGTAGTATACAACTCAATTTTACACCAAAGTACTTACTGCTAACTAATGGAAACACCTTAGGTTAACTTCCCACATGATTATGAGTAGTTTGAAAGTTGTTTCATGGCTGTACACATCAACACAAAAAAGTTGATTTTACAGTGAATAGAATGCTTTGACATAAAAGTAGTATACATTTCAATTTTACAACAAAATACTTACAGCAAACCTAATGGAAACACCTTAGGTTAACTTTCCACATGATTATGAGTAGTTTGAAAGTTGTTTCATGGCTGTACACATCAACACAAAAAAGTTGTTATCTCAGTGCATGCAATGCTTAGACAAGACAAATAGTATACATTTCAATTTTACACCAAAGCACTTACTGCAATCCTAATGGAAACACTTTAGGTTAACTTCCCACATGATTCTGAGATGTCTGAAGGTTGTTTCATACCTGTCCACATAGAGACAAAAAAGTTGATTTCACAGTGAATAGAATGCTTTGACATAAAAGTAGTATACATTTCAATTGTACTCAAACGTCCTGACTGGAAACCTAATGCAAACACATTTGGTTAACTTCCCAGATGAGTATGACTAGGTTTAAAGTTGTTTCATGCCTCATTTCATCAAGACAAAAAAGTTACTTTCTCAGTACTACTATGCTCTGACATTAAGGTAGTATACAACTCAATTTTACACCAAAGTACTTACTGCTAACTAATGGAAACACCTTAGGTTAACTTCCCACATGATTATGAGTAGTTTGAAAGTTGTTTCATGGCTGTACACATCAACACAAAAAAGTTGTTATCTCAGTGCATGCAATGCTTAGACAATACAAATAGTATACATTTCAATTTTACACCAAAGTACTTACTGCAAACCTAATGGAAACAACTCAGATTAACTTCCCACATGATTCTGAGATGTCTGAAAGTTGTTTCATACCTGTGCACATCAAGACGAAAAAGTTGTTTTCTCAGTGCATGCAATGCTTTTACAGAACATATAGTATACATTTCAATTTTTTCACCAAAGCACTTACTGCAAACTAATGGAAACAACTTAGGTTAACTCCCCACATGATTATGAGTATTTTGAAAGTTGTTTCATACCTGTGCACATCAAGACAAAAAAGTTGTTTTCTCAGTGCATGCAATGCTTTTACAATACAAATAGTATACATTTCAATTTTACACCAAAGCACTTACTGCAAACCAAATGGAAACACCTTAGGTTAACTTCCCACATGATTCTGAGATGTCTGAAAGTTGCTTCATACCTGTGCACATAAAGACAAAAAAGTTGATTTTACAGTGAATAGAATGCTTTGACATAAAAGTAGTATACATTTCAATTTTACAACAAAATACTTACAGCAAACCTAATGGAAACACCTTAGGTTAACTTTCCACATGATTATGAGTAGTTTGAAAGTTGTTTCATGGCTGTACACATCAACACAAAAAAGTTATTATCTCAGTGCATGCAATGCTTAGACAAGACAAATAGTATACATTTCAATTTTACACCAAAGCACTTACTGCAATCCTAATGGAAACACTTTAGGTTAACTTCCCACATGATTCTGAGATGTCTGAAGGTTGTTTCATACCTGTCCACATAGAGACAAAAAAGTTGATTTCACAGTGAATAGAATGCTTTGACATAAAAGTAGTATACATTTCAATTGTACTCAAACGTCCTGACTGGAAACCTAATGCAAACACATTTGGTTAACTTCCCAGATGAGTATGACTAGGTTTAAAGTTGTTTCATGCCTCAGTTCATCAAGACAAAAAAGTTACTTTCTCAGTACTACTATGCTCTGACATTAAGGTAGTATACAACTCAATTTTACACCAAAGTACTTACTGCTAACTAATGGAAACACCTTAGGTTAACTTCCCACATGATTATGAGTAGTTTGAAAGTTGTTTCATGGCTGTACACATCAACACAAAAAAGTTGTTATCTCAGTGCATGCAATGCTTAGACAATACAAATAGTATACATTTCAATTTTACACCAAAGTACTTACTGCAAACCTAATGGAAACAACTCAGATTAACTTCCCACATGATTCTGAGATGTCTGAAAGTTGTTTCATACCTGTGCACATCAAGACGAAAAAGTTGTTTTCTCAGTGCATGCAATGCTTTTACAGAACATATAGTATACATTTCAATTTTACACCAAAGCACTTACTGCAAACTAATGGAAACAACTTAGGTTAACTCCCCACATGATTATGAGTATTTTGAAAGTTGTTTCATACCTGTGCACATCAAGACAAAAAAGTTGTTTTCTCAGTGCATGCAATGCTTTTACAATACAAATAGTATACATTTCAATTTTACACCAAAGCACTTACTGCAAACCAAATGGAAACACCTTAGGTTAACTTCCCACATGATTCTGAGATGTCTGAAAGTTGCTTCATACCTGTGCACATAAAGACAAAAAAGTTGATTTTACAGTGAATAGAATGCTTTGACATAAAAGTAGTATACATTTCAATTTTACAACAAAATACTTACAGCAAACCTAATGGAAACACCTTAGGTTAACTTCCCACATGATTCTGAGATGTCTGAAGGTTGTTTCATACCTGTCCACATAAAGACAAAAAAGTTGATTTCACAGTGAATAGAATGCTTTGACATAAAAGTAGTATACATTTCAATTGTACTCAAACGTCCTGACTGGAAACCTAATGCAAACACATTTGGTTAACTTCCCAGATGAGTATGACTAGGTTTAAAGTTGTTTCATGCCTCAGTTCATCAAGATAAAAAAGTTACTTTCTCAGTACTACTATGCTCTGACATTAAGGTAGTATACAACTCAATTTTACACCAAAGTACTTACTGCTAACTAATGGAAACACCTTAGGTTAACTTCCCACATGATTATGAGTAGTTTGAAAGTTGTTTCATGGCTGTACACATCAACACAAAAAAGTTGTTATCTCAGTGCATGCAATGCTTAGACAATACAAATAGTATACATTTCAATTTTACACCAAAGTACTTACAGCAAACCTAATGGAAACAACTCAGATTAACTTCCCACATGATTCTGAGATGTCTGAAAGTTGTTTCATACCTGTGCACATCAAGACAAAAAAGTTGTTTTCTCAGTGCCTGCAATGCTTTTACAAAACATATAGTATACATTTCAATTTTACACCAAAGCACTTACTGCAAACCTAATGGAAACACCTTAGGTAAACTTTCCACATGATTATGAGTAGTTTGAAAGTTGTTTCATGGCTGTACACATCAACACAAAAAAGTTGTTATCTCAGTGCATGCAATGCTTAGACAATACAAATAGTATACATCTCAATTTTACACCAAAGTACTTACTGCTAACTAATGGAAACACCTTAGGTTAACTTCCCACATGATTATGAGTAGTTTGAAAGTTGTTTCATGGCTGTACACATCAACACAAAAAAGTTGTTATCTCAGTGCATGCAATGCTTAGACAATACAAATAGTATACATTTCAATTTTACACCAAAGTACTTACTGCAAACCTAATGGAAACACTTTAGGTTAACTTCCCACATGATTCTGAGATGTCTGAAAGTTGTTTCATGCCTGTGCACATAAAGACAAAAAAGTTGATTTCACAGTGAATAGAATGCTTTGACATAAAAGTAGTATACATTTCAATTGTACTCAAAAGTCCTGACTGCAAACCTAAAGCAAACACATTTGGTTAACTTCCCAGATGAGTATGACTAGGTTTAAAGTTGTTTCATGCCTCAGTTCATCAAGACAAAAAAGTTACTTTCTCAGTACTTCTATGCTCTGACATTAAGGTAGTACACATCTGAATTGTACACCAAAGTACTTACTGCAAACTAATGGAAACACCTTAGGTTAACTTCCCACATGATTATGAGTATTTTGAAAGTTGTTTCATACCTGTGCACATCAAGACAAAAAAGTTGTTTTCTCAGTGCATGCAATGCTTTTACAATACAAATAGTATACATTTCAATTTTACACCAAAGCACTTACTGCAATCCTAATGGAAACAACTCAGATTAACTTACCACATGATTCTGAGATGTCTGAAAGTTGTTTCATACCTGTGCACATAAAGACAAAAAAGTTGATTGCACAGAGAATAGAATGCTTTGACATAAAAGTAGTATACATTTCAATTGTACTCAAACGTCCTGACTGCAAACCTAATGCAAACACATTTGGTTAACTTCCCAGATGAGTATGACTAGGTTTAAAGTTGTTTCATGCCTCAGTTCATCAAGACAAAAAAGTTACTTTCTCAGTACTACTATGCTCTGACATTAAGGTAGTATACAACTCAATTTTACACCAAAGTACTTACTGCTAACTAATGGAAACACCTTAGGTTAACTTCCCACATGATTATGAGTAGTTTGAAAGTTGTTTCATGGCTGTACACATCAACACAAAAAAGTTGTTATCTCAGTGCATGCAATGCTTAGACAATACAAAAAGTATACATTTCAATTTTACACCAAAGCACTTACTGCAAACCAAATGGAAACACCTTAGGTTAACTTCCCACATGATTCTGAGATGTCTGAAAGTTGCTTCATACCTGTACACATAAAGACAAAAAAGTTGATTTTACAGTGAATAGAATGCTTTGACATGAAAGTAGTATACATTTCAATTTTACAACAAAATACTTACTGCAAACCTAATGGAAACACCTTAGGTTAACTTTCCACATGATTATGAGTAGTTTGAAAGTTGTTTCATGGCTGTACACATCAACACAAAAAAGTTGTTATCTCAGTGCATGCAATGCTTAGGCAAGACAAATAGTATGCATTTCAATTTTACACCAAAGCACTTACTGCAATCCTAATGGAAACAACTCAGATTAACTTCCCACATGATTCTGAGATGTCTGAAAGTTGTTTCATACCTGTGCACATCAAGAGAAAAAAGTTGTTTTTTCAGTGCATGCAATGCTTTTACAAAACATATAGTATACATTTCAATTTTACACCAAAGCACTTACTGCAAACCTAATGGAAACACCTTAGGTTAACTTTCCACATGATTATGAGTAGTTTCAAAGTTGTTTCATGGCTGTACACATCAACACAAAAAAGTTGTTATCTCAGTGCATGCAATGCTTAGACAATACAAATAGTATACATTTCAATTTTACACCAAAGCACTTACTGCAAACCTAATGGAAACACTTTACGTTAACTTCCCACATGATTCTGAGATGTCTGAAAATTGTTTCATACCAGTGCAGATAAAGACAAAAAAGTTGATTTCACAGTGAATAGAATGCTTTGACATAAAGGTAGCATACATTTCAATTGTACTCAAAAGTCCTGACTGCAAACCTAACGCAAACACATTTGCTTAACTTCCCACATGAGTATGAGTAGGTTTAAAGTTGTTTCATGGCTGTACACATCAACACAAAAAAGTTGTTATCTCAGTGCATGCAATGCTTACACGATACAAATAGTATATATTTCAATTTTACACCAAAGCACTTACTGCAAACCTAATGGAAACACTTTAGGTTAACTTCCCACATGATTCTGAGATGTCTGACAGTTGTTTCATACCTGTGCACATAAAGACAAAAAAGTTGATTTCACAGTGAATAGAATGCTTTGACATAAAAGTAGTATACATTTCAATTGTACTCAAAAGTCCTGACTGCAAACCTAATGCAAACACATTTGTTTAACTTCCCAGATGAGTATGACAAGGTTTAAAGTTGTTTCATGCCTCAGTTCATCAAGATAAAAAAGTTACTTTCTCAGTACTACTATGCTCTGACATTAAGGTAGTACACATCTGAATTTTACACCAAAGTACTTACTGCAAACTAATGGAAACACCTTAGGTTAACTTCCCACATGATTATGAGTAGTTTGAAAGTTGTTTCATGGCTGTACACATCAACACAAAAAAGTTGTTATCTCAGTGCCTGCAATGCTTAGACAATACAAATAGTATACATTTCAATTTTACACCAAAATACTTACTGCAAACCTAATGGAAACAACTTAGATTAACTTCCCACATGATTCTGAGATGTCTGAAAGTTGTTTCATACCTGTGCACATCAAGACAAAAAAGTTGGTATCTCAGTGCATGCAATGCTTTTACAATACAAACAGTATACATTTCAATTTTACACCAAAGCACTTACTGCAAACCTAATGGAAACACCTTAGGTTAACTTTCCACATGATTATGAGTAGTTTGAAAGTTGTTTCTTGGCTGTACACATCAACAGAAAAAAGTTGTTATCTCAGTGCATGCAATGCTTAGACAATACAAATAGTATACATTTCAATTTTACTCCAAAGCACTTACTGCAAACCTAATGGAAACACTTTAGGTTAACTTCCCAAATGATTCTGAGATGTCTGACAGTTGTTTCATACCTGTGCACATAAAGACAAAAAAGTTGATTTCACAGTGAATAGAATGCATTGACATAAAAGTAGTATACATTTCAATTGTACTCAAAAGTCCTGACTGCAAACCTAATGCAAACACATTTGGTTATTTCCCAGATGAGTATGACAAGGTTTAAAGTTGTTTCATGCCTCAGTTCATCAAGATAAAAAAGTTACTTTCTCAGTACTACTATGCTCTGACATTAAGGTAGTACACATCTGAATTTTACACCAAAGTACTTACTGCAAACTAATGGAAACACCTTAGGTTAACTTCCCACATGATTATGAGTAGTTTGAAAGTTGTTTCATGGCTGTACACATCAACACAAAAAAGTTGTTATCTCAGTGCCTGCAATGCTTAGACAATACAAATAGTATACATTTCAATTTTACACCAAAATACTTACTGCAAACCTAATGGAAACAACTTAGATTAACTTCCCACATGATTCTGAGATGTCTGAAAGTTGTTTCATACCTGTGCACATCAAGACAAAAAAGTTGGTATCTCAGTGCATGCAATGCTTTTACAATACAAATAGTATACATTTCAATTTTACACCAAAGCACTTACTGCAAACCTAATGGAAACACCTTAGGTTAACTTTCCACATGATTATGAGTAGTTTGAAAGTTGTTTCTTGGCTGTACACATCAACAGAAAAAAGTTGTTATCTCAGTGCATGCAATGCTTAGACAATACAAATAGTATACATTTCAATTTTACTCCAAAGCACTTGCTGCAAACCTAATCGAAACACTTTAGGTTAACTTCCCACATGATTCAGAGATGTCTGAAAGTTGTTTCATACCTGTGCACATAAAGACAAAAAAGTTGATTTGACTGTGAATAGAATGCTTTGACATAAAAGTAGTATACATTTCAATTGTACTCATAAGTCCTGACTGCAAACCTAATGCAAACACATTTGGTTAACTTCCCACATGAGTATGAGTAGGTTTAAAGTTGTTTCATGGCTGTACACATCAACACAAAAAAGTTGTTATCTCAGTGCATGCAGTGCTTAGACAATACAAATAGTATACATTTCAATTTTACACCAAAGCACTTACTGCAATCCTAATGAAAACACTTTAGGTTAACTTCCCACATGATTCTGAGATGTCTGAAAGTTGTTTCATACCTGTGCGCATAAAGACAAAAAAGTTGATTTCACAGTCAATAGAATGCTTTGACGTAAAAGTAGTATACATTTCAATTCTACTCAAAAGTCCTGACTGCAAACCTAATGCAAGCACATTTGGATAACTTCCCAGATGAGTATGACTAGGTTTAAAGTTGTTTCATGCCTCAGTTCATCAAGACAAAATAGTTACTTTCTCAGTACTTCTATGCTCTGACATTAAGGTAGTACACATCTGAATTGTACACCAAAGTACTTACTGCAAACCTAATGGAAACAACTCAGATTAACTTCCCACATGATTCTGAGATGTCTGAAAGTTGTTTCATACCTGTGCACATCAAGACAAAAAAGTTGTTTTCTCAGTGCATGCAATGCTTTTACAATACAAATAGTATACATTTCAATTTTACACCAAAGCACTTACTGCAATACTAATGAAAACACTTTAGGTTAACTTCCCACATGATTCTGAGATGTCTGAAAGTTGTTTCATACCTGTGCACATAAAGACAAAAAAGTTGATTTCACAGTCAATAGAATGCTTTGACATAAAAGTAGTATACATTTCAATTGTACTCAAAAGTCCTGACTGCAAACCTAATGCAAGCACATTTGGTTAACTTCCCAGATGAGTATGACTAGGTTTAAAGTTGTTTCATGCCTCAGTTCATCAAGACAAAAAAGTTACTTTCTCAGTACTTCTATGCTCTGACATTAAGGTAGTACACATCTGAATTGTACACCAAAGTACTTACTGCAAACCTAATGGAAACAACTCAGATTAACTTCCCACATGATTCTGAGATGTCTGAAAGTTGTTTCATACCTGTGCACATCAAGACAAAAAAGTTGTTTTCTCAGTGCATGCAATGCTTTTACAAAACATATAGTATACATTTCAATTTTACACCAAAGCACTTACTGCAAACTAATGGAAACAACTTAGGTTAACTTCCCACATGATTATGAGTATTTTGAAAGTTGTTTCATACCTGTGCACATCAAGACAAAAAAGTTGTTTTCTCAGTGTATGCAATGCTTTTACAATACAAATAGTATACATTTCAATTTTACACCAAAGCACTTACTGCAAACCAAATGGAAACACCTTAGGTTAACTTCCCACATGATTCTGAGATGTCTGAAAGTTGCTTCATACCTGTGCACATAAAGACAAAAAAGTTGATTTTACAGTGAATAGAATGCTTTGACATAAAAGTCGTATACATTTCAATTTTACAACAAAATACTTACTGCAAACCTAATGGAAACACCTTAGGTTAACTTTCCACATGATTATGAGTAGTTTGAAAGTTGTTTGATGGCTGTACACATCAACACAAAAAAGTTGTTATCTCAGTGCATGCAATGCTTAGACAAGACAAATAGTATACATTTCAATTTTACACCAAAGCACTTACTGCAATCCTAATGGAAACACTTTAGGTTAACTTCCCACATGATTCTGAGATGTCTGAAAGTTGTTTCATACCTGTGCACATAAAGACAAAAAAGTTGATTTCACAGTCAATAGAATGCTTTGACATAAAAGTAGTATACATTTCAATTGTACTCAAAACTCCTGACTGCAAACCTAATGCAAACACATTTGGTTAACTTCCCAGATGAGTATGACTAGGTTTAAAGTTGTTTCATGCCTCAGTTCATCAAGACAAAGAAGTTACTTTCTCAGTACTTCTATGCTCTGACATTAAGGTAGTACACATCTGAATTGTACACCAAAGTACTTACTGCAAACTAATGGAAACACCTTAGGTTAACTTCCCACATGATTATGAGTATTTTGAAAGTTGTTTCATACCTGTGCACATCAAGAAAAAAAAGTTGTTTTCTCAGTGCATGCAATGCTTTTACAATACAAATAGTATACATTTCAATTTTACACCAAAGCACTTACTGCAAACCAAATGGAAACACCTTAGGTTAACTTCCCACATGATTCTGAGATGTCTGAAAGTTGCTTCATACCTGTGCACATAAAGACAAAAAAGTTGATTTTACAGTGAATAGAATGCTTTGACATAAAAGTAGAATACATTTCAATTTTACAACAAAATACTTACTGCAAACCTAATGGAAACAACTCAGATTAACTTCCCACATGATTCTGAGATGTCTGAAAGTTGTTTCATACCTGTGCACATCAAGACAAAAAAGTTGTTTTCTCAGTGCCTGCAATGCTTTTACAAAACATATAGTATACATTTCAATTTTACACCAAAGCACTTACTGCAAACCTAATGGAAACACCTTAGGTAAACTTTCCACATGATTATGAGTAGTTTGAAAGTTGTTTCATGGCTGTACACATCAACACAAAAAAGTTGTTATCTCAGTGCATGCAATGCTTAGACAATACAAATAGTGTACATCTCAATTTTACACCAAAGTACTTACTGCTAACTAATGGAAACACCTTAGGTTAACTTCCCACATGATTATGAGTAGTTTGAAAGTTGTTTCATGGCTGTACACATCAACACAAAAAAGTTGTTATCTCAGTGCATGCAATGCTTAGACAATACAAATAGTATACATTTCAATTTTACACCAAAGCACTTACTGCAAACCTAATGGAAACACTTTAGGTTAACTTCCCACATGATTCTGAGATGTCTGAAAGTTGTTTCATGCCTGTGCACATAAAGACAAAAAAGTTGATTTCACAGTGAATAGAATGCTTTGACATAAAAGTAGTATACATTTCAATTGTACTCAAAAGTCCTGACTGCAAACCTAAAGCAAACACATTTGGTTAACTTCCCAGATGAGTATGACTAGGTTTAAAGTTGTTTCATGCCTCAGTTCATCAAGACAAAAAAGTTACTTTCTCAGTACTTCTATGCTCTGACATTAAGGTAGTACACATCTGAATTGTACACCAAAGTACTTACTGCAAACTAATGGAAACACCTTAGGTTAACTTCCCACATGATTATGAGTATTTTGAAAGTTGTTTCATACCTGTGCACATCAAGACAAAAAAGTTGTTTTCTCAGTGCATGCAATGCTTTTACAAAACAAAAAGTATACATTTCAATTTTACACCAAAGCACTTACTGCAAACCAAATGGAAACACCTTAGGTTAACTTCCCACATGATTCTGAGATGTCTGAAAGTTGCTTCATACCTGTACACATAAAGACAAAAAAGTTGATTTTACAGTGAATAGAACGCTTTGACATGAAAGTAGTCTACATTTCAATTTTACAACAAAATACTTACTGTAAACCTAATGGAAACACCTTAGGTTAACTTTCCACATGATTATGAGTAGTTTGAAAGTTGTTTCATGGCTGTACACATCAACACAAAAAAGTTGTTATCTCAGTGCATGCAATGCTTAGACAAGACAAATAGTATACATATCAATTTTACACCAAAGCACTTACTGCAATCCTAATGGAAACAACTCAGATTAACTTCCCACATGATTCTGAGATGTCTGAAAGTTGCTTCATACCTGTGCACATAAAGACAAAAAAGTTGATTTTACAGTGAATAGAATGCTTTGACATAAAAGTCGTATACATTTCAATTTTACAACAAAATACTTACTGCAAACCTAATGGAAACACCTTAGGTTAACTTTCCACATGATTATGAGTAGTTTGAAAGTTGTTTAATGGCTGTACACATCAACACAAAAAAGTTGTTATCTCAGTGCATGCAATGCTTAGACAAGACAAATAGTATACATTTCAATTTTACACCAAAGCACTTACTGCAATCCTAATGGAAACACTTTAGGTTAACTTCCCACATGAATCTGAGATGTCTGAAAGTTGTTTCATACCTGTGCACATAAAGACAAAAAAGTTGATTTCACAGTGAATAGAATGCTTTGACATAAAAGTAGTATACATTTCAATTGTACTCAAACGTCCTGACTGCAAACCTAATGCAAACACATTTGGTTAACTTCCCAGATGAGTATGACAAGGTTTAAAGTTGTTTCATGCCTCAGTTCATCAAGACAAAAAAGTTACTTTCTCAGTACTACTATGCTCTGACATTAAGGTAGTATACAACTCAATTTTACACCAAAGTACTTACTGCTAACTAATGGAAACACCTTAGGTTAACTTCCCACATGATTATGAGTAGTTTGAAAGTTGTTTCATGGCTGTACACATCAACACAAAAAAGTTGTTATCTCAGTGCATGCAATCCTTAGACAATACAAATAGTATACATTTCAATTTTACACCAAAGCACTTACTGCAATACTAATGAAAACACTTTAGGTTAACTTCCCACATGATTCTGAGATGTCTGAAAGTTGTTTCATACCTGTGCACATAAAGACAAAAAAGTTGATTTCACAGTCAATAGAATGCTTTGACATAAAAGTAGTATACATTTCAATTGTACTCAAAAGTCCTGACTGCAAACCTAATGCAAGCACATTTGGTTAACTTCCCAGATGAGTATGACTAGGTTTAAAGTTGTTTCATGCCTCAGTTCATCAAGACAAAAAAGTTACTTTCTCAGTACTTCTATGCTCTGACATTAAGGTAGTACACATCTGAATTGTACACCAAAGTACTTACTGCAAACCTAATGGAAACAACTCAGATTAACTTCCCACATGATTCTGAGATGTCTGAAAGTTGTTTCATACCTGTGCACATCAAGACAAAAAAGTTGTTTTCTCAGTGCATGCAATGCTTTTACAAAACATATAGTATACATTTCAATTTTACACCAAAGCACTTACTGCAAACTAATGGAAACAACTTAGGTTAACTTCCCACATGATTATGAGTATTTTGAAAGTTGTTTCATACCTGTGCACATCAAGACAAAAAAGTTGTTTTCTCAGTGTATGCAATGCTTTTACAATACAAATAGTATACATTTCAATTTTACACCAAAGCACTTACTGCAAACCAAATGGAAACACCTTAGGTTAACTTCCCACATGATTCTGAGATGTCTGAAAGTTGCTTCATACCTGTGCACATAAAGACAAAAAAGTTGATTTTACAGTGAATAGAATGCTTTGACATAAAAGTCGTATACATTTCAATTTTACAACAAAATACTTACTGCAAACCTAATGGAAACACCTTAGGTTAACTTTCCACATGATTATGAGTAGTTTGAAAGTTGTTTGATGGCTGTACACATCAACACAAAAAAGTTGTTATCTCAGTGCATGCAATGCTTAGACAAGACAAATAGTATACATTTCAATTTTACACCAAAGCACTTACTGCAATCCTAATGGAAACACTTTAGGTTAACTTCCCACATGATTCTGAGATGTCTGAAAGTTGTTTCATACCTGTGCACATAAAGACAAAAAAGTTGATTTCACAGTCAATAGAATGCTTTGACATAAAAGTAGTATACATTTCAATTGTACTCAAAACTCCTGACTGCAAACCTAATGCAAACACATTTGGTTAACTTCCCAGATGAGTATGACTAGGTTTAAAGTTGTTTCATGCCTCAGTTCATCAAGACAAAGAAGTTACTTTCTCAGTACTTCTATGCTCTGACATTAAGGTAGTACACATCTGAATTGTACACCAAAGTACTTACTGCAAACTAATGGAAACACCTTAGGTTAACTTCCCACATGATTATGAGTATTTTGAAAGTTGTTTCATACCTGTGCACATCAAGAAAAAAAAGTTGTTTTCTCAGTGCATGCAATGCTTTTACAATACAAATAGTATACATTTCAATTTTACACCAAAGCACTTACTGCAAACCAAATGGAAACACCTTAGGTTAACTTCCCACATGATTCTGAGATGTCTGAAAGTTGCTTCATACCTGTGCACATAAAGACAAAAAAGTTGATTTTACAGTGAATAGAATGCTTTGACATAAAAGTAGAATACATTTCAATTTTACAACAAAATACTTACTGCAAACCTAATGGAAACAACTCAGATTAACTTCCCACATGATTCTGAGATGTCTGAAAGTTGTTTCATACCTGTGCACATCAAGACAAAAAAGTTGTTTTCTCAGTGCCTGCAATGCTTTTACAAAACATATAGTATACATTTCAATTTTACACCAAAGCACTTACTGCAAACCTAATGGAAACACCTTAGGTAAACTTTCCACATGATTATGAGTAGTTTGAAAGTTGTTTCATGGCTGTACACATCAACACAAAAAAGTTGTTATCTCAGTGCATGCAATGCTTAGACAATACAAATAGTGTACATCTCAATTTTACACCAAAGTACTTACTGCTAACTAATGGAAACACCTTAGGTTAACTTCCCACATGATTATGAGTAGTTTGAAAGTTGTTTCATGGCTGTACACATCAACACAAAAAAGTTGTTATCTCAGTGCATGCAATGCTTAGACAATACAAATAGTATACATTTCAATTTTACACCAAAGCACTTACTGCAAACCTAATGGAAACACTTTAGGTTAACTTCCCACATGATTCTGAGATGTCTGAAAGTTGTTTCATGCCTGTGCACATAAAGACAAAAAAGTTGATTTCACAGTGAATAGAATGCTTTGACATAAAAGTAGTATACATTTCAATTGTACTCAAAAGTCCTGACTGCAAACCTAAAGCAAACACATTTGGTTAACTTCCCAGATGAGTATGACTAGGTTTAAAGTTGTTTCATGCCTCAGTTCATCAAGACAAAAAAGTTACTTTCTCAGTACTTCTATGCTCTGACATTAAGGTAGTACACATCTGAATTGTACACCAAAGTACTTACTGCAAACTAATGGAAACACCTTAGGTTAACTTCCCACATGATTATGAGTATTTTGAAAGTTGTTTCATACCTGTGCACATCAAGACAAAAAAGTTGTTTTCTCAGTGCATGCAATGCTTTTACAAAACAAAAAGTATACATTTCAATTTTACACCAAAGCACTTACTGCAAACCAAATGGAAACACCTTAGGTTAACTTCCCACATGATTCTGAGATGTCTGAAAGTTGCTTCATACCTGTACACATAAAGACAAAAAAGTTGATTTTACAGTGAATAGAACGCTTTGACATGAAAGTAGTCTACATTTCAATTTTACAACAAAATACTTACTGTAAACCTAATGGAAACACCTTAGGTTAACTTTCCACATGATTATGAGTAGTTTGAAAGTTGTTTCATGGCTGTACACATCAACACAAAAAAGTTGTTATCTCAGTGCATGCAATGCTTAGACAAGACAAATAGTATACATTTCAATTTTACACCAAAGCACTTACTGCAATCCTAATGGAAACAACTCAGATTAACTTACCACATGATTCTGAGATGTCTGAAAGTTGTTTCATACCTGTGCACATAAAGACAAAAAAGTTGATTGCACAGAGAATAGAATGCTTTGACATAAAAGTAGTATACATTTCAATTGTACTCAAACGTCCTGACTGCAAACCTAATGCAAACACATTTGGTTAACTTCCCAGATGAGTATGACTAGGTTTAAAGTTGTTTCATGCCTCAGTTCATCAAGACAAAAAAGTTACTTTCTCAGTACTACTATGCTCTGACATTAAGGTAGTATACAACTCAATTTTACACCAAAGTACTTACTGCTAACTAATGGAAACACCTTAGGTTAACTTCCCACATGATTATGAGTAGTTTGAAAGTTGTTTCATGGCTGTACACATCAACACAAAAAAGTTGATTTTACAGTGAATAGAATGCTTTGACATAAAAGTAGTATACATTTCAATTTTACAACAAAATACTTACAGCAAACCTAATGGAAACACCTTAGGTTAACTTTCCACATGATTATGAGTAGTTTGAAAGTTGTTTCATGGCTGTACACATCAACACAAAAAAGTTGTTATCTCAGTGCATGCAATGCTTAGACAAGACAAATAGTATACATTTCAATTTTACACCAAAGCACTTACTGCAATCCTAATGGAAACACTTTAGGTTAACTTCCCACATGATTCTGAGATGTCTGAAGGTTGTTTCATACCTGTCCACATAGAGACAAAAAAGTTGATTTCACAGTGAATAGAATGCTTTGACATAAAAGTAGTATACATTTCAATTGTACTCAAACGTCCTGACTGGAAACCTAATGCAAACACATTTGGTTAACTTCCCAGATGAGTATGACTAGGTTTAAAGTTGTTTCATGCCTCATTTCATCAAGACAAAAAAGTTACTTTCTCAGTACTACTATGCTCTGACATTAAGGTAGTATACAACTCAATTTTACACCAAAGTACTTACTGCTAACTAATGGAAACACCTTAGGTTAACTTCCCACATGATTATGAGTAGTTTGAAAGTTGTTTCATGGCTGTACACATCAACACAAAAAAGTTGTTATCTCAGTGCATGCAATGCTTAGACAATACAAATAGTATACATTTCAATTTTACACCAAAGTACTTACTGCAAACCTAATGGAAACAACTCAGATTAACTTCCCACATGATTCTGAGATGTCTGAAAGTTGTTTCATACCTGTGCACATCAAGACGAAAAAGTTGTTTTCTCAGTGCATGCAATGCTTTTACAGAACATATAGTATACATTTCAATTTTTTCACCAAAGCACTTACTGCAAACTAATGGAAACAACTTAGGTTAACTCCCCACATGATTATGAGTATTTTGAAAGTTGTTTCATACCTGTGCACATCAAGACAAAAAAGTTGTTTTCTCAGTGCATGCAATGCTTTTACAATACAAATAGTATACATTTCAATTTTACACCAAAGCACTTACTGCAAACCAAATGGAAACACCTTAGGTTAACTTCCCACATGATTCTGAGATGTCTGAAAGTTGCTTCATACCTGTGCACATAAAGACAAAAAAGTTGATTTTACAGTGAATAGAATGCTTTGACATAAAAGTAGTATACATTTCAATTTTACAACAAAATACTTACAGCAAACCTAATGGAAACACCTTAGGTTAACTTTCCACATGATTATGAGTAGTTTGAAAGTTGTTTCATGGCTGTACACATCAACACAAAAAAGTTATTATCTCAGTGCATGCAATGCTTAGACAAGACAAATAGTATACATTTCAATTTTACACCAAAGCACTTACTGCAATCCTAATGGAAACACTTTAGGTTAACTTCCCACATGATTCTGAGATGTCTGAAGGTTGTTTCATACCTGTCCACATAGAGACAAAAAAGTTGATTTCACAGTGAATAGAATGCTTTGACATAAAAGTAGTATACATTTCAATTGTACTCAAACGTCCTGACTGGAAACCTAATGCAAACACATTTGGTTAACTTCCCAGATGAGTATGACTAGGTTTAAAGTTGTTTCATGCCTCAGTTCATCAAGACAAAAAAGTTACTTTCTCAGTACTACTATGCTCTGACATTAAGGTAGTATACAACTCAATTTTACACCAAAGTACTTACTGCTAACTAATGGAAACACCTTAGGTTAACTTCCCACATGATTATGAGTAGTTTGAAAGTTGTTTCATGGCTGTACACATCAACACAAAAAAGTTGTTATCTCAGTGCATGCAATGCTTAGACAATACAAATAGTATACATTTCAATTTTACACCAAAGTACTTACTGCAAACCTAATGGAAACAACTCAGATTAACTTCCCACATGATTCTGAGATGTCTGAAAGTTGTTTCATACCTGTGCACATCAAGACGAAAAAGTTGTTTTCTCAGTGCATGCAATGCTTTTACAGAACATATAGTATACATTTCAATTTTACACCAAAGCACTTACTGCAAACTAATGGAAACAACTTAGGTTAACTCCCCACATGATTATGAGTATTTTGAAAGTTGTTTCATACCTGTGCACATCAAGACAAAAAAGTTGTTTTCTCAGTGCATGCAATGCTTTTACAATACAAATAGTATACATTTCAATTTTACACCAAAGCACTTACTGCAAACCAAATGGAAACACCTTAGGTTAACTTCCCACATGATTCTGAGATGTCTGAAAGTTGCTTCATACCTGTGCACATAAAGACAAAAAAGTTGATTTTACAGTGAATAGAATGCTTTGACATAAAAGTAGTATACATTTCAATTTTACAACAAAATACTTACAGCAAACCTAATGGAAACACCTTAGGTTAACTTCCCACATGATTCTGAGATGTCTGAAGGTTGTTTCATACCTGTCCACATAAAGACAAAAAAGTTGATTTCACAGTGAATAGAATGCTTTGACATAAAAGTAGTATACATTTCAATTGTACTCAAACGTCCTGACTGGAAACCTAATGCAAACACATTTGGTTAACTTCCCAGATGAGTATGACTAGGTTTAAAGTTGTTTCATGCCTCAGTTCATCAAGATAAAAAAGTTACTTTCTCAGTACTACTATGCTCTGACATTAAGGTAGTATACAACTCAATTTTACACCAAAGTACTTACTGCTAACTAATGGAAACACCTTAGGTTAACTTCCCACATGATTATGAGTAGTTTGAAAGTTGTTTCATGGCTGTACACATCAACACAAAAAAGTTGTTATCTCAGTGCATGCAATGCTTAGACAATACAAATAGTATACATTTCAATTTTACACCAAAGTACTTACAGCAAACCTAATGGAAACAACTCAGATTAACTTCCCACATGATTCTGAGATGTCTGAAAGTTGTTTCATACCTGTGCACATCAAGACAAAAAAGTTGTTTTCTCAGTGCCTGCAATGCTTTTACAAAACATATAGTATACATTTCAATTTTACACCAAAGCACTTACTGCAAACCTAATGGAAACACCTTAGGTAAACTTTCCACATGATTATGAGTAGTTTGAAAGTTGTTTCATGGCTGTACACATCAACACAAAAAAGTTGTTATCTCAGTGCATGCAATGCTTAGACAATACAAATAGTATACATCTCAATTTTACACCAAAGTACTTACTGCTAACTAATGGAAACACCTTAGGTTAACTTCCCACATGATTATGAGTAGTTTGAAAGTTGTTTCATGGCTGTACACATCAACACAAAAAAGTTGTTATCTCAGTGCATGCAATGCTTAGACAATACAAATAGTATACATTTCAATTTTACACCAAAGTACTTACTGCAAACCTAATGGAAACACTTTAGGTTAACTTCCCACATGATTCTGAGATGTCTGAAAGTTGTTTCATGCCTGTGCACATAAAGACAAAAAAGTTGATTTCACAGTGAATAGAATGCTTTGACATAAAAGTAGTATACATTTCAATTGTACTCAAAAGTCCTGACTGCAAACCTAAAGCAAACACATTTGGTTAACTTCCCAGATGAGTATGACTAGGTTTAAAGTTGTTTCATGCCTCAGTTCATCAAGACAAAAAAGTTACTTTCTCAGTACTTCTATGCTCTGACATTAAGGTAGTACACATCTGAATTGTACACCAAAGTACTTACTGCAAACTAATGGAAACACCTTAGGTTAACTTCCCACATGATTATGAGTATTTTGAAAGTTGTTTCATACCTGTGCACATCAAGACAAAAAAGTTGTTTTCTCAGTGCATGCAATGCTTTTACAATACAAATAGTATACATTTCAATTTTACACCAAAGCACTTACTGCAATCCTAATGGAAACAACTCAGATTAACTTACCACATGATTCTGAGATGTCTGAAAGTTGTTTCATACCTGTGCACATAAAGACAAAAAAGTTGATTGCACAGAGAATAGAATGCTTTGACATAAAAGTAGTATACATTTCAATTGTACTCAAACGTCCTGACTGCAAACCTAATGCAAACACATTTGGTTAACTTCCCAGATGAGTATGACTAGGTTTAAAGTTGTTTCATGCCTCAGTTCATCAAGACAAAAAAGTTACTTTCTCAGTACTACTATGCTCTGACATTAAGGTAGTATACAACTCAATTTTACACCAAAGTACTTACTGCTAACTAATGGAAACACCTTAGGTTAACTTCCCACATGATTATGAGTAGTTTGAAAGTTGTTTCATGGCTGTACACATCAACACAAAAAAGTTGTTATCTCAGTGCATGCAATGCTTAGACAATACAAAAAGTATACATTTCAATTTTACACCAAAGCACTTACTGCAAACCAAATGGAAACACCTTAGGTTAACTTCCCACATGATTCTGAGATGTCTGAAAGTTGCTTCATACCTGTACACATAAAGACAAAAAAGTTGATTTTACAGTGAATAGAATGCTTTGACATGAAAGTAGTATACATTTCAATTTTACAACAAAATACTTACTGCAAACCTAATGGAAACACCTTAGGTTAACTTTCCACATGATTATGAGTAGTTTGAAAGTTGTTTCATGGCTGTACACATCAACACAAAAAAGTTGTTATCTCAGTGCATGCAATGCTTAGGCAAGACAAATAGTATGCATTTCAATTTTACACCAAAGCACTTACTGCAATCCTAATGGAAACAACTCAGATTAACTTCCCACATGATTCTGAGATGTCTGAAAGTTGTTTCATACCTGTGCACATCAAGAGAAAAAAGTTGTTTTTTCAGTGCATGCAATGCTTTTACAAAACATATAGTATACATTTCAATTTTACACCAAAGCACTTACTGCAAACCTAATGGAAACACCTTAGGTTAACTTTCCACATGATTATGAGTAGTTTCAAAGTTGTTTCATGGCTGTACACATCAACACAAAAAAGTTGTTATCTCAGTGCATGCAATGCTTAGACAATACAAATAGTATACATTTCAATTTTACACCAAAGCACTTACTGCAAACCTAATGGAAACACTTTACGTTAACTTCCCACATGATTCTGAGATGTCTGAAAATTGTTTCATACCAGTGCAGATAAAGACAAAAAAGTTGATTTCACAGTGAATAGAATGCTTTGACATAAAGGTAGCATACATTTCAATTGTACTCAAAAGTCCTGACTGCAAACCTAACGCAAACACATTTGCTTAACTTCCCACATGAGTATGAGTAGGTTTAAAGTTGTTTCATGGCTGTACACATCAACACAAAAAAGTTGTTATCTCAGTGCATGCAATGCTTACACGATACAAATAGTATATATTTCAATTTTACACCAAAGCACTTACTGCAAACCTAATGGAAACACTTTAGGTTAACTTCCCACATGATTCTGAGATGTCTGACAGTTGTTTCATACCTGTGCACATAAAGACAAAAAAGTTGATTTCACAGTGAATAGAATGCTTTGACATAAAAGTAGTATACATTTCAATTGTACTCAAAAGTCCTGACTGCAAACCTAATGCAAACACATTTGTTTAACTTCCCAGATGAGTATGACAAGGTTTAAAGTTGTTTCATGCCTCAGTTCATCAAGATAAAAAAGTTACTTTCTCAGTACTACTATGCTCTGACATTAAGGTAGTACACATCTGAATTTTACACCAAAGTACTTACTGCAAACTAATGGAAACACCTTAGGTTAACTTCCCACATGATTATGAGTAGTTTGAAAGTTGTTTCATGGCTGTACACATCAACACAAAAAAGTTGTTATCTCAGTGCCTGCAATGCTTAGACAATACAAATAGTATACATTTCAATTTTACACCAAAATACTTACTGCAAACCTAATGGAAACAACTTAGATTAACTTCCCACATGATTCTGAGATGTCTGAAAGTTGTTTCATACCTGTGCACATCAAGACAAAAAAGTTGGTATCTCAGTGCATGCAATGCTTTTACAATACAAACAGTATACATTTCAATTTTACACCAAAGCACTTACTGCAAACCTAATGGAAACACCTTAGGTTAACTTTCCACATGATTATGAGTAGTTTGAAAGTTGTTTCTTGGCTGTACACATCAACAGAAAAAAGTTGTTATCTCAGTGCATGCAATGCTTAGACAATACAAATAGTATACATTTCAATTTTACTCCAAAGCACTTACTGCAAACCTAATGGAAACACTTTAGGTTAACTTCCCAAATGATTCTGAGATGTCTGACAGTTGTTTCATACCTGTGCACATAAAGACAAAAAAGTTGATTTCACAGTGAATAGAATGCATTGACATAAAAGTAGTATACATTTCAATTGTACTCAAAAGTCCTGACTGCAAACCTAATGCAAACACATTTGGTTATTTCCCAGATGAGTATGACAAGGTTTAAAGTTGTTTCATGCCTCAGTTCATCAAGATAAAAAAGTTACTTTCTCAGTACTACTATGCTCTGACATTAAGGTAGTACACATCTGAATTTTACACCAAAGTACTTACTGCAAACTAATGGAAACACCTTAGGTTAACTTCCCACATGATTATGAGTAGTTTGAAAGTTGTTTCATGGCTGTACACATCAACACAAAAAAGTTGTTATCTCAGTGCCTGCAATGCTTAGACAATACAAATAGTATACATTTCAATTTTACACCAAAATACTTACTGCAAACCTAATGGAAACAACTTAGATTAACTTCCCACATGATTCTGAGATGTCTGAAAGTTGTTTCATACCTGTGCACATCAAGACAAAAAAGTTGGTATCTCAGTGCATGCAATGCTTTTACAATACAAATAGTATACATTTCAATTTTACACCAAAGCACTTACTGCAAACCTAATGGAAACACCTTAGGTTAACTTTCCACATGATTATGAGTAGTTTGAAAGTTGTTTCTTGGCTGTACACATCAACAGAAAAAAGTTGTTATCTCAGTGCATGCAATGCTTAGACAATACAAATAGTATACATTTCAATTTTACTCCAAAGCACTTGCTGCAAACCTAATCGAAACACTTTAGGTTAACTTCCCACATGATTCAGAGATGTCTGAAAGTTGTTTCATACCTGTGCACATAAAGACAAAAAAGTTGATTTGACTGTGAATAGAATGCTTTGACATAAAAGTAGTATACATTTCAATTGTACTCATAAGTCCTGACTGCAAACCTAATGCAAACACATTTGGTTAACTTCCCACATGAGTATGAGTAGGTTTAAAGTTGTTTCATGGCTGTACACATCAACACAAAAAAGTTGTTATCTCAGTGCATGCAGTGCTTAGACAATACAAATAGTATACATTTCAATTTTACACCAAAGCACTTACTGCAATCCTAATGAAAACACTTTAGGTTAACTTCCCACATGATTCTGAGATGTCTGAAAGTTGTTTCATACCTGTGCGCATAAAGACAAAAAAGTTGATTTCACAGTCAATAGAATGCTTTGACGTAAAAGTAGTATACATTTCAATTCTACTCAAAAGTCCTGACTGCAAACCTAATGCAAGCACATTTGGATAACTTCCCAGATGAGTATGACTAGGTTTAAAGTTGTTTCATGCCTCAGTTCATCAAGACAAAATAGTTACTTTCTCAGTACTTCTATGCTCTGACATTAAGGTAGTACACATCTGAATTGTACACCAAAGTACTTACTGCAAACCTAATGGAAACAACTCAGATTAACTTCCCACATGATTCTGAGATGTCTGAAAGTTGTTTCATACCTGTGCACATCAAGACAAAAAAGTTGTTTTCTCAGTGCATGCAATGCTTTTACAATACAAATAGTATACATTTCAATTTTACACCAAAGCACTTACTGCAAACCAAATGGAAACACCTTAGGTTAACTTCCCACATGATTCTGAGATGTCTGAAAGTTGCTTCATACCTGTGCACATAAAGACAAAAAAGTTGATTTTACAGTGAATAGAATGCTTTGACATAAAAGTCGTATACATTTCAATTTTACAACAAAATACTTACTGCAAACCTAATGGAAACACCTTAGGTTAACTTTCCACATGATTATGAGTAGTTTGAAAGTTGTTTAATGGCTGTACACATCAACACAAAAAAGTTGTTATCTCAGTGCATGCAATGCTTAGACAAGACAAATAGTATACATTTCAATTTTACACCAAAGCACTTACTGCAATCCTAATGGAAACACTTTAGGTTAACTTCCCACATGAATCTGAGATGTCTGAAAGTTGTTTCATACCTGTGCACATAAAGACAAAAAAGTTGATTTCACAGTGAATAGAATGCTTTGACATAAAAGTAGTATACATTTCAATTGTACTCAAACGTCCTGACTGCAAACCTAATGCAAACACATTTGGTTAACTTCCCAGATGAGTATGACAAGGTTTAAAGTTGTTTCATGCCTCAGTTCATCAAGACAAAAAAGTTACTTTCTCAGTACTACTATGCTCTGACATTAAGGTAGTATACAACTCAATTTTACACCAAAGTACTTACTGCTAACTAATGGAAACACCTTAGGTTAACTTCCCACATGATTATGAGTAGTTTGAAAGTTGTTTCATGGCTGTACACATCAACACAAAAAAGTTGTTATCTCAGTGCATGCAATCCTTAGACAATACAAATAGTATACATTTCAATTTTACACCAAAGCACTTACTGCAATACTAATGAAAACACTTTAGGTTAACTTCCCACATGATTCTGAGATGTCTGAAAGTTGTTTCATACCTGTGCACATAAAGACAAAAAAGTTGATTTCACAGTCAATAGAATGCTTTGACATAAAAGTAGTATACATTTCAATTGTACTCAAAAGTCCTGACTGCAAACCTAATGCAAGCACATTTGGTTAACTTCCCAGATGAGTATGACTAGGTTTAAAGTTGTTTCATGCCTCAGTTCATCAAGACAAAAAAGTTACTTTCTCAGTACTTCTATGCTCTGACATTAAGGTAGTACACATCTGAATTGTACACCAAAGTACTTACTGCAAACCTAATGGAAACAACTCAGATTAACTTCCCACATGATTCTGAGATGTCTGAAAGTTGTTTCATACCTGTGCACATCAAGACAAAAAAGTTGTTTTCTCAGTGCATGCAATGCTTTTACAAAACATATAGTATACATTTCAATTTTACACCAAAGCACTTACTGCAAACTAATGGAAACAACTTAGGTTAACTTCCCACATGATTATGAGTATTTTGAAAGTTGTTTCATACCTGTGCACATCAAGACAAAAAAGTTGTTTTCTCAGTGTATGCAATGCTTTTACAATACAAATAGTATACATTTCAATTTTACACCAAAGCACTTACTGCAAACCAAATGGAAACACCTTAGGTTAACTTCCCACATGATTCTGAGATGTCTGAAAGTTGCTTCATACCTGTGCACATAAAGACAAAAAAGTTGATTTTACAGTGAATAGAATGCTTTGACATAAAAGTCGTATACATTTCAATTTTACAACAAAATACTTACTGCAAACCTAATGGAAACACCTTAGGTTAACTTTCCACATGATTATGAGTAGTTTGAAAGTTGTTTGATGGCTGTACACATCAACACAAAAAAGTTGTTATCTCAGTGCATGCAATGCTTAGACAAGACAAATAGTATACATTTCAATTTTACACCAAAGCACTTACTGCAATCCTAATGGAAACACTTTAGGTTAACTTCCCACATGATTCTGAGATGTCTGAAAGTTGTTTCATACCTGTGCACATAAAGACAAAAAAGTTGATTTCACAGTCAATAGAATGCTTTGACATAAAAGTAGTATACATTTCAATTGTACTCAAAACTCCTGACTGCAAACCTAATGCAAACACATTTGGTTAACTTCCCAGATGAGTATGACTAGGTTTAAAGTTGTTTCATGCCTCAGTTCATCAAGACAAAGAAGTTACTTTCTCAGTACTTCTATGCTCTGACATTAAGGTAGTACACATCTGAATTGTACACCAAAGTACTTACTGCAAACTAATGGAAACACCTTAGGTTAACTTCCCACATGATTATGAGTATTTTGAAAGTTGTTTCATACCTGTGCACATCAAGAAAAAAAAGTTGTTTTCTCAGTGCATGCAATGCTTTTACAATACAAATAGTATACATTTCAATTTTACACCAAAGCACTTACTGCAAACCAAATGGAAACACCTTAGGTTAACTTCCCACATGATTCTGAGATGTCTGAAAGTTGCTTCATACCTGTGCACATAAAGACAAAAAAGTTGATTTTACAGTGAATAGAATGCTTTGACATAAAAGTAGAATACATTTCAATTTTACAACAAAATACTTACTGCAAACCTAATGGAAACAACTCAGATTAACTTCCCACATGATTCTGAGATGTCTGAAAGGTGTTTCATACCTGTGCACATCAAGACAAAAAAGTTGTTTTCTCAGTGCATGCAATGCTTTTACAAAACATATAGTATACATTTCAATTTTACACCAAAGTACTTACTGCTAACTAATGGAAACACCTTAGGTTAACTTCCCACATGATTATGAGTGGTTTGAAAGTTGTTTCATGGCTGTACACATCAACACAAAAAAGTTCTTATCTCAGTGCATGCAATGCTTAGACAATACAAATAGTATACATTTCAATTTTACACCAAAGCACTTACTGCAAACCTAATGGAAACACTTTAGGTTAACTTCCCACATGATTCTGAGATGTCTGAAAGTTGTTTCATGCCTGTGCACATAAAGACAAAAAAGTTGATTTCACAGTGAATAGAATGCTTTGACATAAAAGTAGTATACATTTCAATTGTACTCAAAAGTCCTGACTGCAAACGTAAAGCAAACACATTTGGTTAACTTCCCAGATGAGTATGACTAGGTTTAAAGTTGTTTCATGCCTCAGTTCATCAAGACAAAAAAGTTACTTTCTCAGTACTTCTATGCTCTGACATTAAGGTAGTACACATCTGAATTGTACACCAAAGTACTTACTGCAATCTAATGGAAACACCTTAGGTTAACTTCCCACATGATTATGAGTATTTTGAAAGTTGTTTCATACCTGTGCACATCAAGACAAAAAAGTTGTTTTCTCAGTGGATGCAATGCTTTTACAATACAAATAGTATACATTTCAATTTTACACCAAAGCACTTACTGCAAACCAAATGGAAACACCTTAGGTTAACTTCCCACATGATTCTGAGATGTCTGAAATTTGCTTCATACCTGTACACATAAAGACAAGAAAGTTGATTTTACAGTGAATAGAATGCTTTGACATAAAAGTAGTATACATTTCAATTTGACAACAAAATACTTACTGCAAACCTAATGGAAACACCTTAGGTTAACTTTCCACATGATTATGAGTAGTTTGAAAGTTGTTTCATGGCTGTACACATCAACACAAAAAAGTTGTTATCTCAGTGCATGCAATGCTTAGACAAGACAAATAGTATACATTTCAATTTTACACCAAAGCACTTACTGCAATCCTAATGGAAACAACTCAGATTAACTTCCCACATGATTCTGAGATGTCTGAAAGTTGTTTCATACCTGTGCACATCAAGACAAAAAAGTTGTTTTTTCAGTGCATGCAGTGCTTTTACAAAACATATAGTACACATTTCAATTTTACTCCAAAGCACTTACTGCAAACCTAATAGAAACACCTTAGGTTAACTTTCCACATGATTATGAGTAGTTTCAAAGTTGTTTCATGGCTGTACACATCAACACAAAAAAGTTGTTATCTCAGTGCATGCAATGCTTAGACAATACAAATAGTATACATTTCAATTTTACACCAAAGCACTTACTGCAAACCTAATGGAAACACTTTAGGTTAACTTCCCACATGATTCTGAGATGTCTGAAAATTGTTTCATACCTGTGCAGATAAAGACAAAAAAGTTGATTTCACAGTGAATAGAATGCTTTGACATAAAGGTAGCATACATTTCAATTGTACTCAGAAGTCCTGACTGCAAACCTAACGCAAACACATTTGGTTAACTTCACACATGAGTATGAGTAGGTTTAAAGTTGTTTCACGGCTGTACACATCAACACAAAAAAGTTGTTATCTCAGTGCATGCAATGCTTAGACAATACAAATAGTATACATTTCAATTTTACACCAAAGCACTTACTGCAAACCTAATGGAAACACTTTAGGTTAACTTCGAACATGATTCTGAGATGTCTGACAGTTGTTTCATACCTGTGCACATAAAGACAAAAAAGTTGATTTCACAGTGAATAGAATGCTTTGACATAAAAGTAGTATACATTTCAATTGTACTCAAAAGTCCTGACTGCAAACCTAATGCAAACACATTTGGTTAACTTCCCAGATGAGTATGACAAGGTTTAAAGTTGTTTCATGCCTCAGTTCATCAAGATAAAAAAGTTACTTTCTCAGTACTACTATGCTCTGACATTAAGGTAGTACACATCTGAATTTTACACCAAAGTACTTACTGCAAACTAATGGAAACACCTTAGGTTAACTTCCCACATGATTATGAGTAGTTTGAAAGTTGTTTCATGGCTGTACACATCAACACAAAAAAGTTGTTATCTCAGTGCCTGCAAAGCTTAGACAATACAAATAGTATACATTTCAATTTTACACCAAAATACTTACTGCAAACCTAATGGAAACAACTTAGATTAACTTCCCACATGATTCTGAGATGTCTGAAAGTTGTTTCATACCTGTGCACATCAAGACAAAAAAGTTGGTTTCTCAGTGCATGCAATGCTTTTACAATACAAATAGTATATATTTCAATTTTACACCAAAGCACTTACTGCAAACCTAATGGAAAAACTATAGGTTAACTTCCCACATGATTCTGAGATGTCTGAAAGTTGTTTCATACCTGTGCAGATAAAGACAAAAAAGTTGATTTCACAGTGAATAGAATGCTTTGACATAAAAGTAGTATACATTTCAATTGTACTCATAAGTCCTGACTGCAAACCTAATGCAAACACATTTGGTTAACTTCCCACATGAGTATGAGTAGGCTTAAAGTTGTTTCATGGCTGTACACATCAACAGAAAAAAGTTGTTATCTCAGTGCATGCAATGCTTAGACAATACAAATAGTATACATTTCAATTTTAAACCAAAGCACTTACTGCAAACCTAATGGAAACACTTTAGGTTAACTTCACACATGATTCTGAGATGTCTGAAAGCTGTTTCATACCTGTGCACATAAAGACAAACAAGTTGATTTCACAGTCAATAGAATGCTTTGACATAAAAGTAGTATACATTTCAAATGTACTCAAAAGTCCTGACTGCAAACCTAATGCAAACACATTTGGTTAACTTCCCAGATGAGTATGACTAGGTTTAAAGTTGTTTCATGCCTCAGTTCATCAAGACAAAGAAGTTACTTTCTCAGTACTTCTATGCTCTGACATTAAGGTAGTACACATCTGAATTGTACACCAAAGTACTTACTGCAAACTAATGGAAACACCTTAGGTTAACTTCCCACATGATTATGAGTATTTTGAAAGTTGTTTCATACCTGTGCACATCAAGACAAAAAAGTTGTTTTCTCAGTGCATGCAATGCTTTTACAATACAAATAGTATACATTTCAATTTTACACCAAAGCACTTACTGCAAACCAAATGGAAACACCTTAGGTTAACTTCCCACATGATTCTGAGATGTCTGAAAGTTGCTTCATACCTGTGCACATAAAGACAAAAAAGTTGATTTTACAGTGAATAGAATGCTTTGACATAAAAGTAGTATACATTTCAATTTTACAACAAAATACTTACTGCAAACCTAATGGAAACACCTTAGGTTAACTTTCCACATGATTATGAGTAGTTTGAAAGTTGTTTCATGGCTGTACACATCAACACAAAAAAGTTGTTATCTCAGTGCATGCAATGCTTAGACAAGACAAATAGTATACATTTCAATATTACACCAAAGCACTTACTGCAATCCTAATGGAAACACTTTAGGTTAACTTCCCACATGATTCTGAGATGTCTGAAAGTTGTTTCATACCTGTGCACATAAAGACAAAAAAGTTGATTTCACAGTGAATAGAATGCTTTGACATAAAAGTAGTATACATTTCAATTGTACTCAAACGTCCTGACTGCAAACCTAATGCAAACACATTTGGTTAACTTCCCAGATGAGTATGACTAGGTTTAAAGTTGTTTCATGCCTCAGTTCATCAAGACAAAAAAGTTACTTTCTCAGTAATACTATGCTCTGACATTAAGGTAGTATACAACTCAATTTTACACCAAAGTACTTACTGCTAACTAATGGAAACACCTTAGGTTAACTTCCCACATGATTATGAGTAGTTTGAAAGTTGTTTCATGGCTGTACACATCAACACAAAAAAGTTGTTATCTCAGTGCATGCAATGCTTAGACAATACAAATAGTATACATCTCAATTTTATACCAAAGTACATACTGCTAACTAATGGAAACACCTTAGGTTAACTTCCCACATGATTATGAGTAGTTTGAAAGTTGTTTCATGGCTGTACACATCAACACAAAAAAGTTGTTATCTCAGTGCATGCAATGCTTAGACAATACAAATAGTATACATTTCAATTTTACACCAAAGCACTTACTGCAAACCTAATGGAAACACCTTAGGTTAACTTTCCACATGATTATGAGTAGTTTGAAAGTTGTTTCATGGCTGTACACATCAACACAAAAAAGTTGTTATCTCAGTGCATGCAATGCTTAGATAATACAAATAGTATACATTTCAATTTTACACCAAAGCACTTACTGCAAACCTAATGGAAACAACTTAGATTAACTTCCCACATGATTCTGAGATGTCTGAAAGTTGTTTCATACCTGTGCACATCAAGACAAAAAAGTTGGTTTCTCAGTGCATGCAATGCTTTTACAATACAAATAGTATATATTTCAATTTTACACCAAAGCACTTACTGCAAACCTAATGGAAACACTTTAGGTTAACTTCCCACATGATTCTGAGATGTCTGAAAGTTGTTTCATACCTGTGCAGATAAAGACAAAAAAGTTGATTTCACAGTCAATAGAATGCTTTGACATAAAAGTAGTATACATTTCAATTGTACTCATAAGTCCTGACTGCAAACCTAATGCAAACACATTTGGTTAACTTCCCACATGAGTATGAGTAGGTTTAAAGTTGTTTCATGGCTGTACACATCAACAGAAAAAAGTTGTTATCTCAGTGCATGCAATGCTTAGACAATACAAATAGTATACATTTCAATTTTAAACCAAAGCACTTACTGCAAACCTAATGGAAACACTTTAGGTTAACTTCCCACATGATTCTGAGATGTCTGACAGTTGTTTCATACCTGTGCACATAAAGACAAAAAAGTTGATTTCACAGTGAATAGAATGCTTTGACATAAAAGTAGTATACATTTCAATTGTACTCAAAAGTCCTGACTGCAAACCTAATGCAAACACATTTGGTTAACTTCCCAGATGAGTATAACAAGGTTTAAAGTTGTTTCATGCCTCAGTTCATCAAGATAAAAAAGTTACTTTCTCAGTACTACTATGCTCTGACATTAAGGTAGTATACAACTCAATTTTACACCAAAGTACTTACTGCTAACTAATGGAAACACCTTAGGTTAACTTCCCACATGATTATGAGTAGTTTGAAAGTTGTTTCATGGCTGTACACATCAACACAAAAAAGTTGTTATCTCAGTGCATGCAATGCTTAGACAATACAAATAGTATACATTTCAATTTTACACCAAAGTACTTACTGCAAACCTAATGGAAACAACTCAGATTAACTTCCCACATGATTCTGAGATGTCTGAAAGTTGTTTCATACCTGTGCACATCAAGACAAAAAAGTTGTTTTCTCAGTGCATGCAATGCTTTTACAAAACATATAGTATACATTTCAATTTTACACCAAAGTACTTACTGCTAACTAATGGAAACACCTTAGGTTAACTTCCCACATGATTATGAGTGGTTTGAAAGTTGTTTCATGGCTGTACACATCAACACAAAAAAGTTCTTATCTCAGTGCATGCAATGCTTAGACAATACAAATAGTATACATTTCAATTTTACACCAAAGCACTTACTGCAAACCTAATGGAAACACTTTAGGTTAACTTCCCACATGATTCTGAGATGTCTGAAAGTTGTTTCATGCCTGTGCACATAAAGACAAAAAAGTTGATTTCACAGTGAATAGAATGCTTTGACATAAAAGTAGTATACATTTCAATTGTACTCAAAAGTCCTGACTGCAAACGTAAAGCAAACACATTTGGTTAACTTCCCAGATGAGTATGACTAGGTTTAAAGTTGTTTCATGCCTCAGTTCATCAAGACAAAAAAGTTACTTTCTCAGTACTTCTATGCTCTGACATTAAGGTAGTACACATCTGAATTGTACACCAAAGTACTTACTGCAATCTAATGGAAACACCTTAGGTTAACTTCCCACATGATTATGAGTATTTTGAAAGTTGTTTCATACCTGTGCACATCAAGACAAAAAAGTTGTTTTCTCAGTGGATGCAATGCTTTTTCAATACAAATAGTATACATTTCAATTTTACACCAAAGCACTTACTGAAAACCAAATGGAAACACCTTAGGTTAACTTCCCACATGATTCTGAGATGTCTGAAAGTTGCTTCATACCTGTACACATAAAGACAAGAAAGTTGATTTTACAGTGAATAGAATGCTTTGACATAAAAGTAGTATACATTTCAATTTTACAACAAAATACTTACTGCAAACCTAATGGAAACACCTTAGGTTAACTTTCCACATGATTATGAGTAGTTTGAAAGTTGTTTCATGGCTGTACACATCAACACAAAAAAGTTGTTATCTCAGTGCATGCAATGCTTAGACAAGACAAATAGTATACATTTCAATTTTACACCAAAGCACTTACTGCAATCCTAATGGAAACAACTCAGATTAACTTCCCACATGATTCTGAGATGTCTGAAAGTTGTTTCATACCTGTGCACATCAAGACAAAAAAGTTGTTTTTTCAGTGCATGCAGTGCTTTTACAAAACATATAGTACACATTTCAATTTTACACCAAAGCACTTACTGCAAACCTAATGGAAACACCTTAGGTTAACTTTCCACATGATTATGAGTAGTTTCAAAGTTGTTTCGTGGCTGTACACATCAACACAAAAAAGTTGTTATCTCAGTGCATGCAATGCTTAGACAATACAAATAGTATACATTTCAATTTTACACCAAAATACTTACTGCAAACCTAATGGAAACAACTTAGATTAACTTCCCACATGATTCTGAGATGTCTGAAAGTTGTTTCATACCTGTGCACATCAAGACAAAAAAGTTGGTTTCTCAGTGCATGCAATGCTTTTACAATACAAATAGTATATATTTCAATTTTACACCAAAGCACTTACTGCAAACCTAATGGAAAAACTATAGGTTAACTTCCCACATGATTCTGAGATGTCTGAAAATTGTTTCATACCTGTGCAGATAAAGACAAAAAAGTTGATTTCACAGTGAATAGAATGCTTTGACATAAAAGTAGTATACATTTCAATTGTACTCATAAGTCCTGACTGCAAACCTAATGCAAACACATTTGGTTAACTTCCCACATGAGTATGAGTAGGCTTAAAGTTGTTTCATGGCTGTACACATCAACAGAAAAAAGTTGTTATCGCAGTGCATGCAATGCTTAGACAATACAAATAGTATACATTTCAATTTTAAACCAAAGCACTTACTGCAAACCTAATGGAAACACTTTAGGTTAACTTCCCACATGATTCTGAGATGTCTGAAAGCTGTTTCATACCTGTGCACATAAAGACAAAAAAGTTGATTTCACAGTCAATAGAATGCTTTGACATAAAAGTAGTATACATTTCAAATGTACTCAAAAGTCCTGACTGCAAACCTAATGCAAACACATTTGGTTAACTTCCCAGATGAGTATGACTAGGTTTAAAGTTGTTTCATGCCTCAGTTCATCAAGACAAAGAAGTTACTTTCTCAGTACTTCTATGCTCTGACATTAAGGTAGTACACATCTGAATTGTACACCAAAGTACTTACTGCAAACTAATGGAAACACCTTAGGTTAACTTCCCACATGAGTATGAGTAGGTTTAAAGTTGTTTCATGGCTGTACACATCAACAGAAAAAAGTTGTTATCTCAGTGCATGCAATGCTTAGACAATACAAATAGTATACATTTCAATTTTAAACCAAAGCACTTACTGCAAACCTAATGGAAACACTTTAGGTTAACTTCCCACATGATTCTGAGATGTCTGACAGTTGTTTCATACCTGTGCACATAAAGACAAAAAAGTTGATTTCACAGTGAATAGAATGCTTTGACATAAAAGTAGTATACATTTCAATTGTACTCAAAAGTCCTGACTGCAAACCTAATGCAAACACATTTGGTTAACTTCCCAGATGAGTATGACAAGGTTTAAAGTTGTTTCATGCCTCAGTTCATCAAGATAAAAAAGTTACTTTCTCAGTACTACTATGCTCTGACATTAAGGTAGTATACAACTCAATTTTACACCAAAGTACTTACTGCTAACTAATGGAAACACCTTAGGTTAACTTCCCACATGATTATGAGTAGTTTGAAAGTTGTTTCATGGCTGTACACATCAACACAAAAAAGTTGTTATCTCAGTGCCTGCAATGCTTAGACAATACAAATAGTATACATTTCAATTTTACACCAAAATACTTACTGCAAACCTAATGGAAACAACTTAGATTAACTTCCCACATGATTCTGAGATGTCTGAAAGTTGTTTCATACCTGTGCACATCAAGACAAAAAAGTTGGTTTCTCAGTGCATGTAATGCTTTTACAATACAAATAGTATACATTTCAATTTTACACCAAAGCACTTACTGCAAACCTAATGGAAACACCTTAGGTTAACTTTCCACATGATTATGAGTATTTTGAAAGTTGTTTCATACCTGTGCACATCAAGACAAAAAAGTTGTTTTCTCAGTGCATGCAATGCTTTTACAATACAAATAGTATACATTTCAATTTTACACCAAAGCACTTACTGCAAACCAAATGGAAACACCTTAGGTTAACTTCCCACATGATTTTGAGATGTCTGAAAGTTGCTTCATACCTGTGCACATAAAGACAAAAAAGTTGATTTTACAGTGAATAGAATGCTTTGACATAAAAGTAGTATACATTTCAATTTTACAACAAAATACTTACTGCAAACCTAATGGAAACACCTTAGGTTAACTTTCCACATGATTATGAGTAGTTTGAAAGTTGTTTCATGGCTGTACACATCAACACAAAAAAGTTGTTATCTCAGTGCATGCAATGCTTAGACAAGACAAATAGTATACATTTCAATTTTACACCAAAGCACTTACTGCAATCCTAATGGAAACACTTTAGGTTAACTTCCCACATGATTCTGAGATGTCTGAAAGTTGTTTCATACCTGTGCACATAAAGACAAAAAAGTTGATTTCACAGTCAATAGAATGCTTTGACATAAAAGTAGTATACATTTCAATTGTACTCAAAAGTCCTGACTGCAAACCTAATGCAAACACATTTGGTTAACTTCCCACATGAGTATGACAAGGTTTAAAGTTGTTTCATGCCTCAGTTCATCAAGACAAAAAAGTTACTTTCTCAGTACTACTATGCTCTGACATTAAGGTAGTATACAACTCAATTTTACACCAAAGTACTTACTGCTAACTAATGGAAACACCTTAGGTTAACTTCCCACATGATTATGAGTAGTTTGAAAGTTGTTTCATGGCTGTACACATCAACACAGAAAAGTTGTTATCTCAGTGCATGCAATGCTTAGACAATACAAATAGTATACATTTCAATTTTACACCAAAGTACTTACTGCAAACCTAATGGAAACAACTCAGATTAACTTCCCACATGATTCTGAGATGTCTGAAAGTTGTTTCATACCTGTGCACATCAAGACAAAAAAGTTGGTTTCTCAGTGCCTGCAATGCTTTTACAAAACATATAGTATACATTTCAATTTACACCAAAGCACTTACTGCAAACCTAATGGAAACACCTTAGGTTAACTTTCCACATGATTATGAGTAGTTTGAAAGTTGTTTCATGGCTGTACACATCAACACAAAAAAGTTGTTATCTCAGTGCATGCAATGCTTAGACAATACAAATAGTATACATTTCAATTTTAAACCAAAGCACTTACTGCAAACCTAATGGAAACACTTTAGGTTAACTTCCCACATGATTCTGAGATGTCTGACAGTTGTTTCATACCTGTGCACATAAAGACAAAAAAGTTGATTTCACAGTGAATAGAATGCTTTGACATAAAAGTAGTATACATTTCAATTTTACAACAAAATATTGACTGCAAACCTAATGGAAACACCTTAGGTTAACTTTCCACATGATTATGAGTAGTTTGAAAGTTGTTTCATGGCTGTACACATCAACACAAAAAAGTTGTTATCTCAGTGCATGCAATGCTTAGACAAGACAAATAGTATACATTTCAATTTTACACCAAAGCACTTACTGCAATCCTAATGGAAACACTTTAGGTTAACTTCCCACATGATTCTGAGATGTCTGAAGGTTGTTTCATACCTGTCCACATAAAGACAAAAAAGTTGATTTCACAGTGAATAGAATGCTTTGACATAAAAGTAGTATACATTTCAATTGTACTCAAACGTCCTGACTGGAAACCTAATGCAAACACATTTGGTTAACTTCCCAGATGAGTATGACTAGGTTTAAAGTTGTTTCATGCCTCAGTTCATCAAGACAAAAAAGTTACTTTCTCAGTACTACTATGCTCTGACATTAAGGTAGTATACAACTCAATTTTACACCAAAGTACTTACTGCTAACTAATGGAAACACCTTAGGTTAACTTCCCACATGATTATGAGTATTTTGAAAGTTGTTTCATACCTGTGCACATCAAGACAAAAAAGTTGTTTTCTCAGTGCATGCAATGCTTTTACAATACAAAAAGTATACATTTCAATTTTACACCAAAGCACTTACTGCAAACCAAATGGAAACACCTTAGGTTAACTTCCCACATGATTCTGAGATGTCTGAAAGTTGCTTCATACCTGTACACATAAAGACAAAAAAGTTGATTTTACAGTGAATAGAATGCTTTGACATGAAAGTAGTCTACATTTCAATTTTACAACAAAATACTTACTGTAAACCTAATGGAAACACCTTAGGTTAACTTTCCACATGATTATGAGTAGTTTGAAAGTTGTTTCATGGCTGTACACATCAACACAAAAAAGTTGTTATCTCAGTGCATGCAATGCTTAGACAAGACAAATAGTATACATTTCAATTTTACACCAAAGCACTTACTGCAATCCTAATGGAAACAACTCAGATTAACTTACCACATGATTCTGAGATGTCTGAAAGTTGTTTCATACCTGTGCACATAAAGACAAAAAAGTTGATTGCACAGAGAATAGAATGCTTTGACATAAAAGTAGTATACATTTCAATTGTACTCAAACGTCCTGACTGCAAACCTAATGCAAACACATTTGGTTAACTTCCCAGATGAGTATGACTAGGTTTAAAGTTGTTTCATGCCTCAGTTCATCAAGACAAAAAAGTTACTTTCTCAGTACTACTATGCTCTGACATTAAGGTAGTATACAACTCAATTTTACACCAAAGTACTTACTGCTAACTAATGGAAACACCTTAGGTTAACTTCCCACATGATTATGAGTAGTTTGAAAGTTGTTTCATGGCTGTACACATCAACACAAAAAAGTTGTTATCTCAGTGCATGCAATGCTTAGACAATACAAAAAGTATACATTTCAATTTTACACCAAAGCACTTACTGCAAACCAAATGGAAACACCTTAGGTTAACTTCCCACATGATTCTGAGATGTCTGAAAGTTGCTTCATACCTGTACACATAAAGACAAAAAAGTTGATTTTACAGTGAATAGAATGCTTTGACATGAAAGTAGTATACATTTCAATTTTACAACAAAATACTTACTGCAAACCTAATGGAAACACCTTAGGTTAACTTTCCACATGATTATGAGTAGTTTGAAAGTTGTTTCATGGCTGTACACATCAACACAAAAAAGTTGTTATCTCAGTGCATGCAATGCTTAGGCAAGACAAATAGTATGCATTTCAATTTTACACCAAAGCACTTACTGCAATCCTAATGGAAACAACTCAGATTAACTTCCCACATGATTCTGAGATGTCTGAAAGTTGTTTCATACCTGTGCACATCAAGAGAAAAAAGTTGTTTTTTCAGTGCATGCAATGCTTTTACAAAACATATAGTATACATTTCAATTTTACACCAAAGCACTTACTGCAAACCTAATGGAAACACCTTAGGTTAACTTTCCACATGATTATGAGTAGTTTCAAAGTTGTTTCATGGCTGTACACATCAACACAAAAAAGTTGTTATCTCAGTGCATGCAATGCTTAGACAATACAAATAGTATACATTTCAATTTTACACCAAAGCACTTACTGCAAACCTAATGGAAACACTTTACGTTAACTTCCCACATGATTCTGAGATGTCTGAAAATTGTTTCATACCAGTGCAGATAAAGACAAAAAAGTTGATTTCACAGTGAATAGAATGCTTTGACATAAAGGTAGCATACATTTCAATTGTACTCAAAAGTCCTGACTGCAAACCTAACGCAAACACATTTGCTTAACTTCCCACATGAGTATGAGTAGGTTTAAAGTTGTTTCATGGCTGTACACATCAACACAAAAAAGTTGTTATCTCAGTGCATGCAATGCTTACACGATACAAATAGTATATATTTCAATTTTACACCAAAGCACTTACTGCAAACCTAATGGAAACACTTTAGGTTAACTTCCCACATGATTCTGAGATGTCTGACAGTTGTTTCATACCTGTGCACATAAAGACAAAAAAGTTGATTTCACAGTGAATAGAATGCTTTGACATAAAAGTAGTATACATTTCAATTGTACTCAAAAGTCCTGACTGCAAACCTAATGCAAACACATTTGTTTAACTTCCCAGATGAGTATGACAAGGTTTAAAGTTGTTTCATGCCTCAGTTCATCAAGATAAAAAAGTTACTTTCTCAGTACTACTATTTTCTGACATTAAGGTAGTACACATCTGAATTTTACACCAAAGTACTTACTGCAAACTAATGGAAACACCTTAGGTTAACTTCCCACATGATTATGAGTAGTTTGAAAGTTGTTTCATGGCTGTACACATCAACACAAAAAAGTTGTTATCTCAGTGCCTGCAATGCTTAGACAATACAAATAGTATACATTTCAATTTTACACCAAAGCACTTACTGCAATCCTAATGAAAACACTTTAGGTTAACTTCCCACATGATTCTGAGATGTCTGAAAGTTGTTTCATACCTGTGCACATAAAGACAAAAAAGTTGATTTCACAGTCAATAGAATGCTTTGACATAAAAGTAGTATACATTTCAATTGTACTCAAAAGTCCTGACTGCAAACCTAATGCAAGCACATTTGGTTAACTTCCCAGATGAGTATGACTAGGTTTAAAGTTGTTTCATGCCTCAGTTCATCAAGACAAAAAAGTTACTTTCTCAGTACTTCTATGCTCTGACATTAAGGTAGTACACATCTGAATTGTACACCAAAGTACTTACTGCAAACCTAATGGAAACAACTCAGATTAACTTCCCACATGATTCTGAGATGTCTGAAAGTTGTTTCATACCTGTGCACATCAAGACAAAAAAGTTGTTTTCTCAGTGCATGCAATGCTTTTACAAAACATATAGTATACATTTCAATTTTACACCAAAGCACTTACTGCAAACTAATGGAAACAACTTAGGTTAACTTCCCACATGATTATGAGTATTTTGAAAGTTGTTTCATACCTGTGCACATCAAGACAAAAAAGTTGTTTTCTCAGTGTATGCAATGCTTTTACAATACAAATAGTATACATTTCAATTTTACACCAAAGCACTTACTGCAAACCAAATGGAAACACCTTAGGTTAACTTCCCACATGATTCTGAGATGTCTGAAAGTTGCTTCATACCTGTGCACATAAAGACAAAAAAGTTGATTTTACAGTGAATAGAATGCTTTGACATAAAAGTCGTATACATTTCAATTTTACAACAAAATACTTACTGCAAACCTAATGGAAACACCTTAGGTTAACTTTCCACATGATTATGAGTAGTTTGAAAGTTGTTTGATGGCTGTACACATCAACACAAAAAAGTTGTTATCTCAGTGCATGCAATGCTTAGACAAGACAAATAGTATACATTTCAATTTTACACCAAAGCACTTACTGCAATCCTAATGGAAACACTTTAGGTTAACTTCCCACATGATTCTGAGATGTCTGAAAGTTGTTTCATACCTGTGCACATAAAGACAAAAAAGTTGATTTCACAGTCAATAGAATGCTTTGACATAAAAGTAGTATACATTTCAATTGTACTCAAAACTCCTGACTGCAAACCTAATGCAAACACATTTGGTTAACTTCCCAGATGAGTATGACTAGGTTTAAAGTTGTTTCATGCCTCAGTTCATCAAGACAAAGAAGTTACTTTCTCAGTACTTCTATGCTCTGACATTAAGGTAGTACACATCTGAATTGTACACCAAAGTACTTACTGCAAACTAATGGAAACACCTTAGGTTAACTTCCCACATGATTATGAGTATTTTGAAAGTTGTTTCATACCTGTGCACATCAAGAAAAAAAAGTTGTTTTCTCAGTGCATGCAATGCTTTTACAATACAAATAGTATACATTTCAATTTTACACCAAAGCACTTACTGCAAACCAAATGGAAACACCTTAGGTTAACTTCCCACATGATTCTGAGATGTCTGAAAGTTGCTTCATACCTGTGCACATAAAGACAAAAAAGTTGATTTTACAGTGAATAGAATGCTTTGACATAAAAGTAGAATACATTTCAATTTTACAACAAAATACTTACTGCAAACCTAATGGAAACAACTCAGATTAACTTCCCACATGATTCTGAGATGTCTGAAAGTTGTTTCATACCTGTGCACATCAAGACAAAAAAGTTGTTTTCTCAGTGCATGCAATGCTTTTACAAAACATATAGTATACATTTCAATTTTACACCAAAGTACTTACTGCTAACTAATGGAAACACCTTAGGTTAACTTCCCACATGATTATGAGTGGTTTGAAAGTTGTTTCATGGCTGTATACATCAACACAAAAAAGTTCTTATCTCAGTGCATGCAATGCTTAGACAATACAAATAGTATACATTTCAATTTTACACCAAAGCACTTACTGCAAACCTAATGGAAACACTTTAGGTTAACTTCCCACATGATTCTGAGATGTCTGAAAGTTGTTTCATGCCTGTGCACATAAAGACAAAAAAGTTGATTTCACAGTGAATAGAATGCTTTGACATAAAAGTAGTATACATTTCAATTGTACTCAAAAGTCCTGACTGCAAACGTAAAGCAAACACATTTGGTTAACTTCCCAGATGAGTATGACTAGGTTTAAAGTTGTTTCATGCCTCAGTTCATCAAGACAAAAAAGTTACTTTCTCAGTACTTCTATGCTCTGACATTAAGGTAGTACACATCTGAATTGTACACCAAAGTACTTACTGCAATCTAATGGAAACACCTTAGGTTAACTTCCCACATGATTATGAGTATTTTGAAAGTTGTTTCATACCTGTGCACATCAAGACAAAAAAGTTGTTTTCTCAGTGGATGCAATGCTTTTACAATACAAATAGTATACATTTCAATTTTACACCAAAGCACTTACTGCAAACCAAATGGAAACACCTTAGGTTAACTTCCCACATGATTCTGAGATGTCTGAAAGTTGCTTCATACCTGTACACATAAAGACAAGAAAGTTGATTTTACAGTGAATAGAATGCTTTGACATAAAAGTAGTATACATTTCAATTTGACAACAAAATACTTACTGCAAACCTAATGGAAACACCTTAGGTTAACTTTCCACATGATTATGAGTAGTTTGAAAGTTGTTTCATGGCTGTACACATCAACACAAAAAAGTTGTTATCTCAGTGCATGCAATGCTTAGACAAGACAAATAGTATACATTTCAATTTTACACCAAAGCACTTACTGCAATCCTAATGGAAACAACTCAGATTAACTTCCCACATGATTCTGAGATGTCTGAAAGTTGTTTCATACCTGTGCACATCAAGACAAAAAAGTTGGTTTCTCAGTGCATGCAATGCTTTTACAATACAAATAGTATATATTTCAATTTTACACCAAAGCACTTACTGCAAACCTAATGGAAAAACTATAGGTTACTTCCACATGATTCTGAGATGTCTGAAAGTTGTTTCATACCTGTGCACATAAAGACAAAAAAGTTGATTTCACAGTGAATAGAATGCTTTGACATAAAAGTAGTATACATTTCAATTGTACTCATAAGTCCTGACTGCAAACCTAATGCAAACACATTTGGTTAACTTCCCACATGAGTATGAGTAGGCTTAAAGTTGTTTCATGGCTGTACACATCAACAGAAAAAAGTTGTTATCTCAGTGCATGCAATGCTTAGACAATACAAATAGTATACATTTCAATTTAAACCAAAGCACTTACTGCAAACCTAATGGAAACACTTTAGGTTAACTTCCCACATGATTCTGAGATGTCTGAAAGCTGTTTCATACCTGTGCACATAAAGACAAACAAGTTGATTTCACAGTCAATAGAATGCTTTGACATAAAAGTAGTATACATTTCAAATGTACTCAAAGTCCTGACTGCAAACCTAATGCAAACACATTTGGTTAACTTCCCAGATGAGTATGACTAGGTTTAAAGTTGTTTCATGCCTCAGTTCATCAAGACAAAGAAGTTACTTTCTCAGTACTTCTATGCTCTGACATTAAGGTAGTACACATCTGAATTGTACACCAAAGTACTTACTGCAAACTAATGGAAACACCTTAGGTTAACTTCCCACATGATTATGAGTATTTTGAAAGTTGTTTCATACCTGTGCACATCAAGACAAAAAAGTTGTTTTCTCAGTGCATGCAATGCTTTTACAATACAAATAGTATACATTTCAATTTTACACCAAAGCACTTACTGCAAACCAAATGGAAACACCTTAGGTTAACTTCCACATGATTCTGAGATGTCTGAAAGTTGCTTCATACATGTGCACATAAAGACAAAAAAGTTGATTTTACAGTGAATAGAATGCTTTGACATAAAAGTAGTATACATTTCAATTTTACAACAAAATACTTACTGCAAACCTAATGGAAACACCTTAGGTTAACTTTCCACATGATTATGAGTAGTTTGAAAGTTGTTTCATGGCTGTACACATCAACACAAAAAAGTTGTTATCTCAGTGCATGCAATGCTTAGACAAGACAAATAGTATACATTTCAATTTTACACCAAAGCACTTACTGCAATCCTAATGGAAACACTTTAGGTTAACTTCCCACATGATTCTGAGATGTCTGAAAGTTGTTTCATACCTGTGCACATAAAGACAAAAAAGTTGATTTCACAGTGAATAGAATGCTTTGACATAAAAGTAGTATACATTTTCAATTGTACTCAAACGTCCTGACTGCAAACCTAATGCAAACACATTTGGTTAACTTCCAGATGAGTATGACTAGGTTTAAAGTTGTTTCATGCCTCAGTTCATCAAGACAAAAAAGTTACTTTCTCAGTAATACTATGCTCTGACATTAAGGTAGTATACAACTCAATTTTACACCAAAGTACTTACTGCTAACTAATGGAAACACCTTAGGTTAACTTCCCACATGATTCTGAGATGTCTGAAAGTTGTTTCATACCTGTGCACATCAAGACAAAAAAGTTGTTTTTTCAGTGCATGCAGTGCTTTTACAAAACATATAGTACACATTTCAATTTTACACCAAAGCACTTACTGCAAACCTAATGGAAACACCTTAGGTTAACTTTCCACATGATTATGAGTAGTTTCAAAGTTGTTTCGTGGCTGTACACATCAACACAAAAAAGTTGTTATCTCAGTGCATGCAATGCTTAGACAATACAATAGTATACATTTCAATTTTACACCAAAATACTTACTGCAAACCTAATGGAAACAACTTAGATTAACTTCCCACATGATTCTGAGATGTCTGAAAGTTGTTTCATACCTGTGCACATCAAGACAAAAAAGTTGGTTTCTCAGTGCATGCAATGCTTTTACAATACAAATAGTATATATTTCAATTTTACACCAAAGCACTTACTGCAAACCTAATGGAAAAACTATAGGTTAACTTCCCACATGATTCTGAGATGTCTGAAAGTTGTTTCATACCTGTGCAGATAAAGACAAAAAAGTTGATTTCACAGTGAATAGAATGCTTTGACATAAAAGTAGTATACATTTCAATTGTACTCATAAGTCCTGACTGCAAACCTAATGCAAACACATTGGTTAACTTCCACATGAGTATGAGTAGGCTTAAAGTTGTTTCATGGCTGTACACATCAACAGAAAAAAGTTGTTATCGCAGTGCATGCAATGCTTAGACAATACAAATAGTATACATTTCAATTTTAAACCAAAGCACTTACTGCAAACCTAATGGAAACACTTTAGGTTAACTTTCCACATGATTCTGAGATGTCTGAAAGCTGTTTCATACCTGTGCACATAAAGACAAAAAAGTTGATTTCACAGTCAATAGAATGCTTTGACATAAAAGTAGTATACATTTCAAATGTACTCAAAAGTCCTGACTGCAAACCTAATGCAAACACATTTGGTTAACTTCCCAGATGAGTATGACTAGGTTAAAGTTGTTTCATGCCTCAGTTCATCAAGACAAAGAAGTTACTTTCTCAGTACTTCTATGCTCTGACATTAAGGTAGTACACATCTGAATTGTACACCAAAGTACTTACTGCAAACTAATGGAAACACCTTAGGTTAACTTCCACATGAGTATGAGTAGGTTTAAAGTTGTTTCATGCTGTACACATCAACAGAAAAAAGTTGTTATCTCAGTGCATGCAATGCTTAGACAATACAAATAGTATACATTTCAATTTTAAACCAAAGCACTTACTGCAAACCTAATGGAAACACTTTAGGTTAACTTCCCACATGATTCTGAGATGTCTGACAGTTGTTTCATACCTGTGCACATAAAGACAAAAAAGTTGATTTCACAGTGAATAGAATGCTTTGACATAAAAGTAGTATACATTTCAATTGTACTCAAAAGTCCTGACTACAAACCTAATGCAAACACATTTGGTTAACTTCCAGATGAGTATGACAAGGTTTAAAGTTGTTTCATGCCTCAGTTCATCAAGATAAAAAAGTTACTTTCTCAGTACTACTATGCTCTGACATTAAGGTAGTATACAACTCAATTTTACACCAAAGTACTTACTGCTAACTAATGGAAACACCTTAGGTTAACTTCCCACATGATTATGAGTAGTTTGAAAGTTGTTTCATGGCTGTAACACATCAACACAAAAAAGTTGTTATCTCAGTGCCTGCAATGCTTAGACAATACAAATAGTATACATTTCAATTTTACACCAAAATACTTACTGCAAACCTAATGGAAACAACTTAGATTTACTTCCCACATGATTCTGAGATGTCTGAAAGTTGTTTCATACCTGTGCACATCAAGACAAAAAAGTTGGTTTCTCAGTGCATGTAATGCTTTTACATACAAATAGTATACATTTCAATTTTACACCAAAGCACTTACTGCAAACCTAATGGAAACACCTTAGTTAACTTTCCACATGATTATGAGTATTTTGAAAGTTGTTTCATACCTGTGCACATCAAGACAAAAAAGTTGTTTTCTCAGTGCATGCAATGCTTTTACAATACAAATAGTATACATTTCAATTTTACACCAAAGCACTTACTGCAAACCAAATGGAAACACCTTAGGTTAACTTCCCACATGATTTTGAGATGTCTGAAAGTTGCTTCATACCTGTGCACATAAAGACAAAAAGTTGATTTTACAGTGAATAGAATGCTTTGAATAAAAGTAGTATACATTTCAATTTTACAACAAAATACTTACTGCAAACCTAATGGAAACACCTTAGGTTAACTTTCCACATGATTATGAGTAGTTTGAAAGTTGTTTCATGGCTGTACACATCAACACAAAAAAGTTGTTATCTCAGTGCATGCAATGCTTAGACAAGACAAATAGTATACATTTCAATTTTACACCAAAGCACTTACTGCAATCCTAATGGAAACACTTTAGGTTAACTTCCCACATGATTCTGAGATGTCTGAAAGTTGTTTCATACCTGTGCACATAAAGACAAAAAAGTTGATTTCACAGTGAATAGAATGCTTTGACAAAAAAGTAGTATACATTTCAATTGTACTCAAACGTCCTGACTGTAAACCTAATGCAAACACATTTGGTTAACTTCCCAGATGAGTATGACTAGGTTTAAAGTTGTTTCATGCCTCAGTTCATCAAGACAAAAAAAGTTACTTTCTCAGTACTACTATGCTCTGACATTAAGGTAGCATACAACTCAATTTTACACCAAAGTACTTACTGCTAACTAATGGAAACACCTTAGGTTAACTTCCCACATGATTATGAGTAGTTTGAAAGTTGTTTCATGGCTGTACACATCAACACAAAAAAGTTGTTATCTCAGTGCATGCAATGCTTGGACAATACAAATAGTATACATTTCAATTTTACACCAAAGTACTTACTGCAAACCTAATGGAAACAACTCAGATTAACTTCCCACATGATTCTGAGATGTCTGAAAGTTGTTTCATACCTGTGCACATCAAGACAAAAAAGTTGTTTTCTCAGTGCATGCAATGCTTTTACAATACAAATAGTATACATTTCAATTTACACCAAAGCACTTACTGCAAACCAAATGGAAACACCTTAGGTTAACTTCCCACATGATTCTGAGATGTCTGAAAGTTGCTTCATACCTGTACACATAAAGACAAAAAAGTTGATTTTACAGTGAATAGAATGCTTTGACATAAAAGTAGTATACTTTTCAATTTTACAACAAAATACTTACTGCAAACCTAATGGAAACACCTTAGGTTAACTTTCCACATGATTATGAGTAGTTTGAAAGTTGTTTCATGGCTGTACACATCAACACAAAAAAGTTGTTATCTCAGTGCATGCAATGCTTAGACAAGACAAATAGTATACATTTCAATTTTACACCAAAGCACTTACTGCAATCCTGATGGAAACAACTCAGATTAACTTCCCACATGATTCTGAGATGTCTGAAAGTTGTTTCATACCTGTGCACATCAAGACAAAAAAGTTGATTTCACAGTGAATAGAATGCTTTGACATAAAGGTAGCATACATTTCAATTGTACTCAAAAGTCCTGACTGCAAACCTAACGCAAACACATTTGGTTAACTTCCCACATGAGTATGAGTAGGTTTAAAGTTGTTTCATGGCTGTACACATCAACACAAAAAAGTTGTTATCTCAGTGCATGCAATGCTTAGACAATACAAATAGTATACATTTCAATTTTACACCAAAGCACTTACTGCAAACCTAATGGAAACACTTTAGGTTAACTTCCCACATGATTCTGAGATGTCTGACAGTTGTTTCATACCTGTGCACATAAAGACAAAAAAGTTGATTTCACAGTGAATAGAATGCTTGACATAAAAGTAGTATACATTTCAATTGTACTCAAAAGTCCTGACTGCAAACCTAATGCAAACACATTTGGTTAACTTCCCACATGAGTATGACAAGGTTTAAAGTTGTTTCATGCCTCAGTTCATCAAGATAAAAAAGTTACTTTCTCAGTACTACTATGCTCTGACATTAAGGTAGTACACATCTGAATTTTACACCAAAGTACTTACTGCAAACTAATGGAAACACCTTAGGTTAACTTCCACATGATTATGAGTAGTTTGAAAGTTGTTTCATGGCTGTACACATCAACACAAAAAGTTGTTATCTCAGTGCCTGCAATGCTTAGACAATACAAATAGTATACATTTCAATTTTACACCAAAATACTTACTGCAAACCTAATGGAAACAACTTAGATTAACTTCCCACATGATTCTGAGATGTCTGAAAGTTGTTTCATACCTGTGCACATCAAGACAAAAAAGTTGGTTTCTCAGTGCATGCAATGCTTTTACAATACAAATAGTATATATTTCAATTTTACACCAAAGCACTTACTGACAAACCTAATGGAAACACTTTCGGTTAACTTCCCACATGATTCTGAGATGTCTGAAAGTTGTTTCATACCTGTGCAGATAAAGACAAAAAAGTTGATTTCACAGTGAATAGAATGCTTGACATAAAAGTAGTATACATTTCAATTGTACTCATAAGTCCTGACTGCAAACCTAATGCAAACACATTTGGTTAACTTCCCACATGAGTATGAGTAGGTTTAAAGTTGTTTCATGGCTGTACACATCAACAGAAAAAAAGTTGTTATCTCAGTGCATGCAATGCTTAGACAATACAAATAGTATACATTTCAATTTTACACCAAAGTACTTACTGCAAACCTAATGGAACAACTCAGATTAACTTCCCACATGATTCTGAGATGTCTGAAAAGTTGTTTCATACTGTGCACATCAAGACAAAAAAGTTGTTTTCTCAGTGCCTGCAATGCTTTTACAAAACATATAGTATACATTTCAATTTTACACCAAAGCACTTACTGCAAACCTAATGAAACACCTTAGGTTAACTTCCCACATGATTCTGAGATGTCTGAAAGTTGTTTCATGGCTGTACACATCAACACAAAAAAGTTGTTATCTCAGTGCATGCAATGCTTAGACAATACAAATAGTATACATCTCAATTTTACACCAAAGTACTTACTGCTAACTAATGGAAACACCTTAGGTTAACTTCCCACATTATTATGAGTAGTTGAAAGTTGTTTCATGGCTGTACACATCAACACAAAAAAGTTGTTATCTCAGTGCATTGCAATGCTTAGACAAGACAAATAGTATACATTTCAATTTTACACCAAAGCACTTACTTGCAATCCTAATGGAAACACTTTAGGTTAACTTCCCACATGATTCTGAGATGTCTGAAGGTTGTTTCATACCTGTCCACATAAAGACAAAAAAGTTGATTTCACAGTGAATAGAATGCTTTGACATAAAAGTAGTATACATTTCAATTGTACTCAAACGTCCTGACTGGAAACCTAATGCAAACACATTTGCTTAACTTTCCACATGAATATGAGTAGTTTGAAAGTTGTTTCATGGCTGTACACATCAACAGAAAAAAGTTGTTATCTCAGTGCATGCAATGCTTAGACAATACAAATAGTATACATCTCAATTTTACACCAAAGTACTTACTGCTAACTAATGGAAACACCTTAGGTTAACTTCCCACATTATTATGAGTAGTTTGAAAGTTGTTTCATGGCTGACACATCAACACAAAAAAGTTGTTATCTCAGTGCATGCAATGCTTAGACAAGACAAATAGTATACATTTCAATTTTACACCAAAGCACTTACTGCAATCCTAATGGAAACACTTAGGTTAACTTCCCACATGATTCTGAGATGTCTGAAGTTGTTTCATACCTGTCCACATAAAGACAAAAAGTGATTTCACAGTGAATAGAATGCTTTGACATAAAAGTAGTATACATTTCATTGTACTCAAACGTCCTGACTGGAAACCTAATGCAAACACATTTGCTTAACTTTCCCACATGATTATGAGTAGTTTGAAAGTTGTTTCATGGCTGTACACATCAACAGAAACAAGTTGTTATCTCAGTGCATGCAATGCTTAGACAATACAAATAGTATACATTTCAATTTTACACCAAAGTACTTACTGCAAACCTAATGGAAACAACTCAGATTAACTTCCCACATGATTCGGAGATGTCTGAAAGTTGTTTCATACCTGTGCACATCAAGACAAAAAAGTTGTTTTCTCAGTGCATGCAATGCTTTTACAAAACAAATAGTATACATTTCAATTTTACACCAAAGTACTTACTGCTAACTAATGGAAACACCTTAGGTTAACTTCCCACATGATTATGAGTGGTTTGAAAGTTGTTTCATGGCTGTACACATCAACACAAAAAAGTTCTTATCTCAGTGCATGCAATGCTTAGACAATACAAATAGTATACATTTCAATTTTACACCAAAGCACTTACTGCAAACCTAATGGAAACACTTTAGGTTAACTTCCCACATGATTCTGAGATGTCTGAAAGTTGTTTCATGCCTGTGCACATAAAGACAAAAAAGTTGATTTCACAGTGAATAGAATGCTTTGACATAAAAGTAGTATACATTTCAATTGTACTCAAAAGTCCTGACTGCAAACGTACAGCAAACACATTTGGTTAACTTCCCAGATGAGTATGACTAGGTTTAAAGTTGTTTCATGCCTCAGTTCATCAAGACAAAAAAGTTACTTTCTCAGTACTTCTATGCTCTGACATTAAGGTAGTACAACATCTGAATTGTACACCAAAGTACTTACTGCAATCTGATGGAAAACACCTTAGGTTAACTTCCCACATGATTATGAGTATTTTGAAAGTTGTTTCATACCTGTGCTCATCAAGACAAAAAAGTTGTTTTCCTCAGTGGATGCAATGCTTTTTCAATACAAATAGTATACATTTCAATTTTACACCAAAGCACTTACTGAAAACCAAATGGAAACACCTTAGGGTTAACTTCCCACATGATTCTGAGATGTCTGAAAGTTGCTTCATACCTGTACACATAAAGACAAGAAAGTTGATTTTACAGTGAATAGAATGCTTTGACAATAAAGTAGTATACATTCAATTTTACAACAAAATACTTACTGCAAACCTAATGGAAACACCTTAGGTTAACTTTCCACATGATTATGAGTAGTTTGAAAGATTGTTTCATGGCTGTACACATCAACACAAAAAAGTTGGTTATCTCAGTGCATGCAATGCTTAGACAAGACAAATAGTATACATTTCAATTTTACACCAAAGCACTTACTGCAAATCCTAATGGAAACAACTCAGATTAACTTCCCACATGATTCTGAGATGTCTGAAAGTTGTTTCATACCTGTGCACATCAAGACAAAAAAGTTGTTTTTTCAGTGCATGCAGTGCTTTTACAAAACATATAGTACACATTTCAATTTTACACCAAAGCACTTACTGCAAACCTAATGGAAACACCTTAGGTTAACTTTCCACATGATTATGAGTAGTTTCAAGTTGTTTCGTGGGCTGTACACATCAACACAAAAAAGTTGTTATCTCAGTGCATGCAATGCTTAGACAATACAAATAGTATACATTTCAATTTTACACCAAAATACTTACTGCAAACCTAATGGAAACAACTTAGATTAACTTCCCACATGATTCTGAGATGTCTGAAAGTTGTTTCATACCTGTGCACATCAAGACAAAAAAGTTGGTTTCTCAGTGCATGCAATGCTTTTACAATACAAATAGTATATATTTCAATTTTACACCAAAGCACTTACTGCAAACCTAATGGAAAAACTATAGGTTAACTTCCCACATGATTCTGAGATGTCTGAAAGTTGTTTCATACCTGTGCAGATAAAGACAAAAAAGTTGATTTCACAGTGAATAGAATGCTTTGACATAAAAGTAGTATACATTTCAATTGTACTCATAAGTCCTGACTGCAAACCTAATGCAAACACATTTGGTTAACTTCCCACATGAGTATGAGTAGGCTTAAAGTTGTTTCATGGCTGTACACATCAACAGAAAAAAGTTGTTATCGCTGTGCATGCAATGCTTAGACAATACAAATAGTATACATTTCAATTTAAACCAAAGCACTTACTGCAAACCTAATGGAAACACTTTAGGTTAACTTCCCACATGATTCTGAGATGTCTGAAAGCTGTTTCATACCTGTGCACATAAAGACAAAAAAGTTGATTCACAGTCAATAGAATGCTTTGACATAAAAGTAGTATACATTTCAAATGTACTCAAAAGTCCTGACTGCAAACCTAATGCAAACACATTGGTTAACTTCCCAGATGAGTATGACTAGGTTTAAAGTTGTTTCATGCCTCAGTTCATCAAGACAAAGAAGTTACTTTCTCAGTACTTCTATGCTCTGACATTAAGGTAGTACACATCTGAATTGTACACCAAAGTACTTACTGCAAACTAATGGAAACACCTTAGGTTAACTTCCCACATGAGTATGAGTAGGTTTAAAGTTGTTTCATGGCTGTACACATCAACAGAAAAAAGTTGTTATCTCAGTGCATGCAATGCTTAGACAATACAAATAGTATACATTTCAATTTTAAACCAAAGCACTTACTGCAAACCTAATGGAAACACTTTAGGTTAACTTCCCACATGATTCTGAGATGTCTGACAGTTGTTTCATACCTGTGCACATAAAGACAAAAAAGTTGATTTCACAGTGAATAGAATGCTTTGACATAAAAGTAGTATACATTTCAATTGTACTCAAAAGTCCTGACTACAAACCTAATGCAAAACACATTTGGTTAACTTCCCAGATGAGTATGACAAGGTTTAAAGTTGTTTCATGCCTCAGTTCATCAGATAAAAAAAGTTACTTTCTCAGTACTACTATGCTCTGACATTAAGGTAGTATACAACTCAATTTTACACCAAGTACTTACTGCTAACTAATGGAAACACCTTAGGTTAACTTCCCACATGATTATGAGTAGTTTGAAAGTTGTTTCATGGCTGTACACATCAACACAAAAAAGTTGTTATCTCAGTGCCTGCAATGCTTAGACAATACAAATAGTATACATTTCAATTTAACACCAAAATACTTACTGCAAACCTAATGGAAACAACTTAGATTAACTTCCCACATGATTCTGAGATGTCTGAAAGTTGTTTCATACCTGTGCACATCAAGACAAAAAAGTTGGTTTCTCAGTGCATGTAATGCTTTTACAATACAAATAGTATACATTTCAATTTACACCAAAGCACTTACTGCAAACCTAATGGAAACACCTTAGGTTAACTTTCACATGATTATGAGTATTTTGAAAGTTGTTTCATACCTGTGCACATCAAGACAAAAAGTTGTTTTCTCAGTGCATGCAATGCTTTTACAATACAAATAGTATACATTTCAATTTTACACCAAAGCACTTACTGCAAACCAAATGGAAACACCTTAGGTTAACTTCCCACATGATTTTGAGATGTCTGAAAGTTGCTTCATACCTGTGCACATAAAGACAAAAAGTTGATTTTACAGTGAATAGAATGCTTTGAATAAAAGTAGTATACATTTCAATTTTACAACAAAATACTTACTGCAAACCTAATGGAAACACTTAGGTTAACTTTCCACATGATTATGAGTAGTTTGAAAGTTGTTTCATGGCTGTACACATCAACACAAAAAAGTTGTTATCTCAGTGCATGCAATGCTTAGACAAGACAAATAGTATACATTTCATTTTACACCAAAGCACTTACTGCAATCCTAATGGAAACACTTTAGGTTAACTTCCCACATGATTCTGAGATGTCTGAAAGTTGTTTCATAACCTGTGCACATAAAGACAAAAAAGTTGATTTCACAGTGAATAGAATGCTTTGACAAAAAAGTAGTATACATTTCAATTGTACTCAAACGTCCTGACTGTAAACCTAATGCAAACACATTTGGTTACTTCCCAGATGAGTATGACTAGGTTAAAGTTGTTTCATGCCTCAGTTCATCAAGACAAAAAAGTTACTTTCTCAGTACTACTATGCTCTGACATTAAGGTAGCATACAACTCAATTTTACATCCAAAGTACTTACTGCTAACTAATGGAAACACCTTAGGTTAACTTCCCACATGATTATGAGTAGTTTGAAAGTTGTTTCATGGCTGTACACATCAACACAAAAAGTTGTTTATCTCAGTGCATGCAATGCTTGGACAATACAAATAGTATACATTTCAATTTTACACCAAAGTACTTACTGCAAAACCAATGGAAACAACTCAGATTAACTTCCCACATGATTCTGAGATGTCTGAAAGTTGTTTCATACCTGTGCACATCAAGACAAAAAAGTTGTTTTCTCAGTGCATGCAATGCTTTTACAATACAAATAGTATACATTTCAATTTTACACCAAAGCACTTACTGCAAAACCAAATGGAAACACCTTAGGTTAACTTCCCACATGATTCTTGAGATGTCTGAAAGTTGCTTCATACCTGTACACATAAAGACAAAAAAGTTGATTTTACAGTGAATAGAATGCTTTGACATAAAAGTAGTATACTTTTCAATTTTACAACAAAATACTTACTGCAAACCTAATGGAAACACCTAAGGTTAACTTTCCACATGATTATGAGTAGTTTGAAAGTTGTTTCATGGCTGTACACATCAACACAAAAAAGTTGTTATCTCAGTGCATGCAATGCTTAGACCAAGACAAATAGTATACATTTCATTTTACACCAAAGCACTTACTGCAATCCTGATGGAAACAACTCAGATTAACTTCCCACATGATTCTGAGATGTCTGAAAGTTGTTTCATACCTGTGCACATCAAGACAAAAAAGTTGATTTCACAGTGAATAGAATGCTTTGACATAAAGGTAGCATACATTTCAATTGTACTCAAAGTCCTGACTGCAAACCTAACGCAAACACATTTGGTTAACTTCCCACATGAGTATGAGTAGGTTTAAAGTTGTTTCATGGCTGTACACATCAACACAAAAAAGTTGTTATCTCAGTGCATTGCAATGCTTAGACAATACAAATAGTATACATTTCAATTTTTACACCAAAGCACTTACTGCAAACCTAATGGAAACACTTTAGGTTAACTTCCCACATGATTCTGAGATGTCTGACAGTTGTTTCATACCTGTGCACATAAAGACAAAAAAGTTGATTTTACAGTGAATAGAATGCTTTGAATAAAAGTAGTATACATTTCAATTTTACAACAAAATACTTACTGCAAACCTAATGGAAACACCTTAGGTTAACTTTCCACATGATTATGAGTAGTTTGAAAGTTGTTTCATGGCTGTACACATCAACACAAAAAAGTTGTTATCTCAGTGCATGCAATGCTTAGACAAGACAAATAGTATACATTTCAATTTTACACCAAAGCACTTACTGCAATCCTAATGGAAACACTTTAGGTAACTTCCCACATGATTCTGAGATGTCTGAAGTTGTTTCATACCTGTGCACATAAAGACAAAAAAGTTGATTTCACAGTGAATAGAATGCTTTGACAAAAAAGTAGTATACATTTCAATTGTACTCAAACGTCCTGACTGTAAACCTAATGCAAACACATTTGGTTAACTTCCAGATGAGTATGACTAGGTTTAAAGTTGTTTCATGCCTCAGTTCATCAAGACAAAAAGTTACTTTCTCAGTACTACTATGCTCTGACATTAAGGTAGCATACAACTCAATTTTCCACCAAAGTACTTACTGCTAACTAATGGAAACACCTTAGGTTAACTTCCCACATGATTATGAGTAGTTTGAAAGTTGTTTCATGGCTGTACACATCAACACAAAAAAGTTGTTATCTCAGTGCATGCAATGCTTGGACAATACAAATAGTATACATTTCAATTTTACACCAAAGTACTTACTGCAAACCTAATGGAAACACTCAGATTAACTTCCCCATGATTCTGAGATGTCTGAAAGTTGTTTCATACCTGTGCACATCAAGACAAAAAAGTTGTTTCTCAGTGCATGCAATGCTTTTACAATACAAATAGTATACATTTCAATTTTACACCAAAGCACTTACTGCAAACCAAATGGAAACACCTTAGGTTAACTTCCCACATGATTCTGAGATGTCTGAAAGTTGCTTCATACCTGTACACATAAAGACAAAAAAGTTGATTTTACAGTGAATAGAATGCTTGACATAAAAGTAGTATACTTTTCAATTTACAACAAAATACTTACTGCAAACCTAATGGAAACACCTTAGGTTAACTTTCCACATGATTATGAGTAGTTGAAAGTTGTTTCATGGCTGTACACATCAACACAAAAAAAGTTGTTATCTCAGTGCATGCAATGCTTAGACAAGACAAATAGTATACATTTCAATTTTACACCAAAGCACTTACTGCAATCCTGATGGAAACAACTCAGATTAACTTCCCACATGATTCTGAGATGTCTGAAAGTTGTTTCATACCTGTGCACATCAAGACAAAAAAGTTGATTTCACAGTGAATAGAATGCTTTGACATAAAGGTAGCATACATTTCAATTGTACTCAAAAGTCCTGACTGCAAACCTAACGCAAACACATTTGGTT
>NW_027275418.1:0-59417 GCF_030028105.1 Mobula birostris
GGGGAAAGCGATTGTCCTGTCAGTTGGAGATGGACAGGGAGAGCAGGATTATTCAGTCAGTTGGAGATGGACAGGCAGAGAGGTATTGTCCAGTCAGTTGGAGATGGACAGGCAGAGAGGTATTGTCCAGTCAGTTGGAGATGGACAGGGGGAGAGGGATTGTCCAAACAGTTGGAGATGGACAGGGAGAGAGGGATTGTCCAGTCAGTTGGAGATGAACAGGCAGAGAGGGATTGTCCAGTCAATTGGAGATGGACAGGGAGAGATGGGTTGTCCAGTCAGTTGAAGATGGACAGGGAGAGAGGGATTGTCCAGTCGGTTGGAGATGGACAAGGAGAGAGGGATTGTCCAGTCATTTGGAAATGGACAGGGAGAGGGGGAATGTCCAGTTAGTTGGAGAAGGACAAGGAGAGAGTAGGGATTGTCCAGTCAGTTGGGGATGGACTGGGAGAGAGGGAATATCTGGTCAGTTGGAGATGGACAGGGAGAGACGGATTGACCAGTCGGCTGGAGATGGAGAGGTAGACAGGGATTGTCCGGTTGTTTGGAGTTGGATAGGCAGAGAGGGATTGTCCAGTGAGTTGGAGATGGACAGGGAGAGAGGGAATGTCCAGTCAGTTGGACAAAGAGAGAGGGATTTTCCAGTCGGTTGGAGATGGACAGGGAGAGAGGGATTGTCCAGTCAGTTGGAGATGCACAGGGAGAGGGGTTTGTCCAGTCGGTTGGAGATGGACAGGGAGAAGGGGATTGTCCAGTTGGTTGGAGATGGACAGGGAGAGAGTGATTGTCCAGTCAGTTGGAGATAGACAGAGAGAGAGGAATTGTCCGGTCAGTTGGAGATGGAAAGGGAGAGAGGGATTGTGCAGTCGGTTGGAAATGGACAGGGAGAGAGAGAGAGTCTGGTCAGTTGGAGCTGGACAGGGAGAGACGGATTGTCCAGTCAGTTGGAGATTTGGAGATGGACAGGGAGAGAGGAGGGATTGTCAAATCAGTTGGAGATGGACAGGGAGATAGGGAATGTCCAGTCAATTGGAGATGGACAGGGAGAGAGAGAATATCTAGTTAGTTGGAGATGGACAGGGAGAGAGGGATTGTCCACTCAGTTGGAGATGCATAGGCAGAGAGGGATTGTCCAGTCAGTTGGAGATGAACACGGAGAGAGGGTTGTCCAGTCAGTTGGAGGTGGACAGAGAGAGAGAGATTGACCAGTCAGTTGGAAATGGACAGGGAGAGAATGATCGGCCAGTCAGTTGTAGATGGACAGGGGGAGAGGCATTGTCCAGTCAGTTGGAGATTTGGAGATGGACAGGGAGAGAGGAGGGATTGTCCAATCGGTTGGAGATGGACAGGGAGAGAGAGATTCTCCAGTCAGTTGGAGATGTACAGGGAGATAGTGAAAGTCCAGTCAGTTGAAGCTGGACAGGCAGAGAGGGATTGTCCAGTCAGTTGGAGATGGACAGGGAGAGAGGGATTGTCCAGTCGGTCGGAGATGGAAAGGGAGAGAGAGATTGTAGAAGTCGCTTGGAGATGGACAGGGAGAGAGAGAGTATCTGGTCAGCTGGAGATGGACAGGGAGAGACGGATTGCCCAGTCAGCTGGAGATGGACAGGCAGAGAGGTATTGTGCAGTTAGTTGGAGATGGACAGGCGGAGAGGGATTGTCCAGTTGGTTGGAGATGGACGGGGGAAAGCGATTGTCCTGTCAGTTGGAGATGGACAGGGAGAGCAGGATTATTCAGTCAGTTGGAGATGGACAGGCAGAGAGGTATTGTCCAGTCAGTTGGAGATGGACAGGCAGAGAGGTATTGTCCAGTCAGTTGGAGATGGACAGGGGGAGAGGGATTGTCCAATCAGTTGGAGATGGACAGGGAGAGAGGGGTTGTCCAGTCAGTTGGAGATGGACAGGGAGAGAGGGATTGTCCAGTCGGTTGGAGATGGACAAGGAGAGAGGGATTGTCCAGTCAGTTGGAAATGGACAGCGAGAGGGGGAATGTCCAGTTAGTTGGAGAAGGACAGAGAGAGAGTAGGGATTGTCCAGTCAGTTGGGGATGGACAGGGAGAGAGGGAATATCTGGTCAGTTGGAGATGGACAGGGAGAGATGGATTGACCAGTTGGCTGGAGATGGAGAGTTAGACAGGGATTGTCCGGTTGTTTGGAGTTGGATAGGCAGAGAGGGATTGTCCAGTGAGTTGGAGATGGACAGGGAGAGAGGGAATGTCCAGTCAGTTGGACAAAGAGAGAGGGATTGTCCAGTCAGTTGGAGATGGACAGGGAGAGAGGGATTGTCCAGTTGGTTTAACATGGACAGGGAGAGAGGGAATGTCTGGTCAGTTGGAGATGGACAGGGAGACAGGGATTGTCCAGTCGGTTGGAGATGGACAGGGAGACAGGGATTGTCCAGTCGGTTGGAGATGGATAGGGAGAGGGGGATTGTCCAGTCGGTTGGAGATGGACAGGATGAGGGGGATTGTCCAGTCGGTTGGAGATGGACAGGGAGAGAGGGATTGTCCAGTCAGTTGGAGATGCACAGGGAGAGGGGTTTGTCCAGTCGGTTGGAGATGGACAGGGAGAAGGGGATTGTCCAGTCGGTTGGAGATGGACAGGGAGAGAGAGAATATCTAGTTAGTTGGAGATGGACAGGGAGAGAGGGATTGTCCAGTCCGTTGGAGAAGGACAGGGAGAGAGGGATTGTCCAGTCAGTTGGAGATGGACGGGGAGAGAGGGATTGTCCAGTCGGTTGGAGATAGACAGGGAGAGAGGGATTGTCCACTCAGTTGGAGATGCATAGGCAGAGAGGGATTGTCCAGTCAGTTGGAGATGAACACGGAGAGAGGGTTGTCCAGTCAGTTGGAGGTGGACAGAGAGAGAGAGATTGACCAGTCAGTTGGAAATGGACAGGGAGAGAATGATCGGCCAGTCAGTTGTAGATGGACAGGGGGAGAGGCATTGTCCAGTCAGTTGGAGATTTGGAGATGGACAGGGAGAGAGGAGGGATTGTCCAATCGGTTGGAGATGGACAGGGAGAGAGAGATTCTCCAGTCAGTTGGAGATGTACAGGGAGATAGTGAAAGTCCAGTCAGTTGAAGCTGGACAGGCAGAGAGGGATTGTCCAGTCAGTTGGAGATGGACAGGGAGAGAGGGATTGTCCAGTCGGTCGGAGATGGAAAGGGAGAGAGAGATTGTAGAAGTCGCTTGGAGATGGACAGGGAGAGAGAGAGTATCTGGTCAGCTGGAGATGGACAGGGAGAGACGGATTGCCCAGTCAGCTGGAGATGGACAGGCAGAGAGGTATTGTGCAGTTAGTTGGAGATGGACAGGCGGAGAGGGATTGTCCAGTTGGTTGGAGATGGACGGGGGAAAGCGATTGTCCTGTCAGTTGGAGATGGACAGGGAGAGCAGGATTATTCAGTCAGTTGGAGATGGACAGGCAGAGAGGTATTGTCCAGTCAGTTGGAGATGGACAGGCAGAGAGGTATTGTCCAGTCAGTTGGAGATGGACAGGGGGAGAGGGATTGTCCAATCAGTTGGAGATGGACAGGGAGAGAGGGGTTGTCCAGTCAGTTGGAGATGGACAGGGAGAGAGGGATTGTCCAGTCGGTTGGAGATGGACAAGGAGAGAGGGATTGTCCAGTCAGTTGGAAATGGACAGCGAGAGGGGGAATGTCCAGTTAGTTGGAGAAGGACAGAGAGAGAGTAGGGATTGTCCAGTCAGTTGGGGATGGACAGGGAGAGAGGGAATATCTGGTCAGTTGGAGATGGACAGGGAGAGATGGATTGACCAGTTGGCTGGAGATGGAGAGTTAGACAGGGATTGTCCGGTTGTTTGGAGTTGGATAGGCAGAGAGGGATTGTCCAGTGAGTTGGAGATGGACAGGGAGAGAGGGAATGTCCAGTCAGTTGGACAAAGAGAGAGGGATTGTCCAGTCAGTTGGAGATGGACAGGGAGAGAGGGATTGTCCAGTTGGTTTAACATGGACAGGGAGAGAGGGAATGTCTGGTCAGTTGGAGATGGACAGGGAGACAGGGATTGTCCAGTCGGTTGGAGATGGACAGGGAGACAGGGATTGTCCAGTCGGTTGGAGATGGATAGGGAGAGGGGGATTGTCCAGTCGGTTGGAGATGGACAGGATGAGGGGGATTGTCCAGTCGGTTGGAGATGGACAGGGAGAGAGGGATTGTCCAGTCAGTTGGAGATGCACAGGGAGAGGGGTTTGTCCAGTCGGTTGGAGATGGACAGGGAGAAGGGGATTGTCCAGTCGGTTGGAGATGGACAGGGAGACACAGACTGTACTGTCGGTTGGAGATGGACAGGCAGAGAGTGATTGTCGAGTCGTTTGGAGATGGACATGGAGAGACGGATTGTCCAGTCGGTTGGAGATGGTCAGGGAGAGAGAAATTGTCCAGTCCGTTGGAGATTTGTAGATGGTCAGGGAGAAAGGAGAGATTGTCCAGTCGTTTGGAGATGGACAGAGAGGGGGGATTGTTTAGTCAGTTGGAGATGGACAAGGAGAGGGGGATTGTCCAGTTAGTTGTAGATGGAAAGCGAGAGAGGGATTGTCCAGTCGGTTGGAGATGGACAGGGAGAGAGGGAATATCAGGTCAGTTGGAGATGGACAGGGAGATAGGGATTGTACAGTCAGCTGGAGACGGACAGGGAGAGGGAGATTGTCCAGTCGGTTGGAGATGGACAGGGAGAGAGGGATTGTCCAGTCGGTTGGAGATGGACGAAGAGGAGGGATGGTTTAGTCAGTTGGAGATTTGGAGATGGACAGGGAGAGAGTGATTGTCCAGTCAGTTGGAGATGGACAGAGAGAGAGGAATTGTCCACTCATTTGGAGATGGAAAGGGAGAGGGGGATTGTGCAGTCGGTTGGAAATGGACAGGGAGAGAGAGAGAGTCTGGTCAGTTGGAGCTGGACAGGGAGAGACGGATTGTCCAGTCAGTTGGAGATTTGGAGATGGACAGGGAGAGAGGATGGATTGTCAAATCAGTTGGAGATGGACAGGGAGATAGGGAATGTCCAGTCAGGTGGAGATGGACAGGCAGAGAGGGATTGTCCAGTCAATTGGAGATGGACAGGGAGAGAGAGAATATCTGGTCAGTTGGAGATGGACAGGGAGAGAGGGATTGTCCACTCCGTTGGAGAAGGACAGGGAGAGAGGGATTGTCCAGTCAGTTGGAGATGGACAGGGAGAGAGGGATTGTCCAGTCGGTTGGAGATAGACAGGGAGAGAGGGATTGTCCACTCAGTTGGAGATGCATAGGCAGAGAGGGATCGTCCAGTCAGTTGGAGATAGACAGGGAGAGAGGGATTGTCCAGTCAGCTGGAGATGAACACGGAGAGAGGATTGTCCAGTCAGTTGGAGGTGGACAGAGAGAGAGAGATTGACCAGTCAGTTGGAAATGGACAGGGAGAGAATGATCGGCCAGTCATTTGTAGATGGACAGGGGGAGAGGTATTGTCCAGTCAGTTGGAGATTTGGAGATGGACAGGAAGAGAGGTGGGATTGTCCAATCGGTTGGAGATTGACAGGGAGAGAGAGATTGTCCAGTCAGTTGGAGATGGACAGGGAGATAGTGAATGTCCAGTCAGTTGAAGCTGGACAGGTAGAGAGGGATTGTCCAGTCAGTTGGAGATGGACAGGGAGAGAGGGATTGTCCAGTCGGTCGGAGATGGAAAGGGAGAGAAAGATTGTAGAGGTCGCTTGGAGATGGTCAGGGAGAGAGAGAGTATCTGGTCAGCTGGAGATGGACAGGGAGAGACGGATTGTCCAGTCAGCTGGAGATGGACAGGCAGAGAGGATTTGTGCAGTTAGTTGGAGATGGACAGGGGGAGAGGGATTGTCCAGTCAGTTGGAGATGGACAGGGAGAGAGGGATTGTCGAGTCAGTTGGAGGTGGACAGGCAGACAGGGATTGTCCAGTCGGTTGGAGATGGACGGGGGAAAGCGATTGTCCTGTCAGTTGGAGATGGACAGGGAGAGCAGGATTATTCAGTCAGTTGGAGATGGACAGGCAGAGAGGTATTGTCCAGTCAGTTGGAGATGGACAGGCAGAGAGGTATTGTCCAGTCAGTTGGAGATGGACAGGGGGAGAGGGATTGTCCAAACAGTTGGAGATGGACAGGGAGAGAGGGATTGTCCAGTCAGTTGGAGATGAACAGGCAGAGAGGGATTGTCCAGTCAATTGCAGATGGACAGGGAGAGAGGGGTTGTCCAGTCAGTTGAAGATGGACAGGGAGAGAGGGATTGTCCAGTCGGTTGGAGATGGACAAGGAGAGAGGGATTGTCCAGTCATTTGGAAATGGACAGGGAGAGGGGGAATGTCCAGTTAGTTGGAGAAGGACAAGGAGAGAGTAGGGATTGTCCAGTCAGTTGGGGATGGACTGGGAGAGAGGGAATATGTGGTCAGTTGGAGATGGACAGGGAGAGACGGATTGACCAGTCGGCTGGAGATGGAGAGGTAGACAGGGATTGTCCGGTTGTTTGGAGTTGGATAGGCAGAGAGGGATTGTCCAGTGAGTTGGAGATGGACAGGGAGAGAGGGAATGTCCAGTCAGTTGGACAAAGAGAGAGGGATTTTCCAGTCGGTTGGAGATGGACAGGGAGAGAGGGATTGTCCAGTCAGTTGGAGATGCACAGGGAGAGGGGTTTGTCCAGTCGGTTGGAGATGGACAGGGAGAAGGGGATTGTCCAGTTGGTTGGAGTTGGACAGGGAGAGAGTGATTGTCCAGTCAGTTGGAGATGGACAGAGAGAGAGGAATTGTCCAGTCAGTTGGAGATGGAAAGGGAGAGAGGGATTGTGCAGTCGGTTGGAAATGGACAGGGAGAGAGAGAGAGTCTGGTCAGTTGGAGCTGGACAGGGAGAGACGGATTGTCCAGTCAGTTGGAGATTTGGAGATGGACAGGGAGAGAGGAGGGATTGTCAAATCAGTTGGAGATGGACAGGGAGATAGGGAATGTCCAGTCAATTGGAGATGGACAGGGAGAGAGAGAATATCTAGTTAGTTGGAGATGGACAGGGAGAGAGGGATTGTCCAGTCCGTTGGAGAAGGACAGGGAGAGAGGGATTGTCCAGTCAGTTGGAGATGGACAGGGAGAGAGGGATTGTCCAGTCGGTTGGAGATAGACAGGGAGAGAGGGATTGTCCACTCAGTTGGAGATGCATAGGCAGAGAGGGATTGTCCAGTCAGTTGGAGATGAACACGGAGAGAGGGTTGTCCAGTCAGTTGGAGGTGGACAGAGAGAGAGAGATTGACCAGTCAGTTGGAAATGGACAGGGAGAGAATGATCGGCCAGTCAGTTGTAGATGGACAGGGGGAGAGGCATTGTCCAGTCAGTTGGAGATTTGGAGATGGACAGGGAGAGAGGAGGGATTGTCCAATCGGTTGGAGATGGACAGGGAGAGAGAGATTCTCCAGTCAGTTGGAGATGTACAGGGAGATAGTGAAAGCCCAGTCAGTTGAAGCTGGACAGGCAGAGAGGGATTGTCCAGTCAGTTGGAGATGGACAGGGAGAGAGGGATTGTCCAGTCGGTCGGAGATGGAAAGGGAGAGAGAGATTGTAGAAGTCGCTTGGAGATGGACAGGGAGAGAGAGAGTATCTGGTCAGCTGGAGATGGACAGGGAGAGACGGATTGCCCAGTCAGCTGGAGATGGACAGGCAGAGAGGTAATGTGCAGTTAGTTGGAGATGGACAGGCGGAGAGGGATTGTCCAGTTGGTTGGAGATGGACGGGGGAAAGCGATTGTCCTGTCAGTTGGAGATGGACAGGGAGAGCAGGATTATTCAGTCAGTTGGAGATGGACAGGCAGAGAGGTATTGTCCAGTCAGTTGGAGATGGACAGGGGGAGAGGGATTGTCCAATCAGTTGGAGATGGACAGGGAGAGAGGGGTTGTCCAGTCAGTTGGAGATGGACAGGGAGAGAGGGATTGTCCAGTCGGTTGGAGATGGACAAGGAGAGAGGGATTGTCCAGTCAGTTGGAAATGGACAGCGAGAGGGGGAATGTCCAGTTAGTTGGAGAAGGACAGAGAGAGAGTAGGGATTGTCCAGTCAGTTGGGGATGGACAGGGAGAGAGGGAATATCTGGTCAGTTGGAGATGGACAGGGAGAGATGGATTGACCAGTTGGCTGGAGATGGAGAGTTAGACAGGGATTGTCCGGTTGTTTGGAGTTGGATAGGCAGAGAGGGATTGTCCAGTGAGTTGGAGATGGACAGGGAGAGAGGGAATGTCCAGTCAGTTGGACAAAGAGAGAGGGATTGTCCAGTCAGTTGGAGATGGACAGGGAGAGAGGGATTGTCCAGTTGGTTTAACATGGACAGGGAGAGAGGGAATGTCTGGTCAGTTGGAGATGGACAGGGAGACAGGGATTGTCCAGTCGGTTGGAGATGGACAGGGAGACAGGGATTGTCCAGTCGGTTGGAGATGGATAGGGAGAGGGGGATTGTCCAGTCGGTTGGAGATGGACAGGGAGAAGGGGATTGTCCAGTCGGTTGGAGATGGACAGGGAGACACAGACTGTACTGTCGGTTGGAGATGGACAGGCAGAGAGTGATTGTCGAGTCGTTTGGAGATGGACATGGAGAGACGGATTGTCCAGTCGGTTGGAGATGGTCAGGGAGAGAGAAATTGTCCAGTCCGTTGGAGATTTGTAGATGGTCAGGGAGAGAGGAGAGATTGTCCAGTCGTTTGGAGATGGACAGAGAGGGGGGATTGTTTAGTCAGTTGGAAATGGACAGGGAGAGGGGGATTGTCCAGTTAGTTGTAGATGGACAGCGAGAGAGGGATTGTCCAGTCGGTTGGAGATGGACAGGATGAGGGGGATTGTCCAGTCGGTTGGAGATGGACAGGGAGAGGGGTTTGTCCAGTCGGTTGGAGATGGACAGGGAGAAGGGGATTGTCCAGTCGGTTGGAGATGGACAGGGAGACACAGAGTGTACTGTCGGTTGAAGATGGACAGGCAGAGAGTGATTGTCGAGTCGTTTGGAGATGGACAGGGAGAGACGGATTGTCCAGTCGGTTGGAGATGGTCAGGGAGAGAGAAATTGTCCAGTCCGTTGGAGATTTGTAGATGGTCAGGGAGAAAGGAGAGATTGTCCAGTCGTTTGGAGATGGACAGAGAGGGGGGATTGTTTAGTCAGTTGGAGATGGACAGGGAGAGGGGGATTGTCCAGTTAGTTGTAGATGGACAGTGAGAGAGGGATTGTCCAGTCGGTTGGAGATGGACAGGGAGAGAGGGAATATCAGGTCAGTTGGAGATGGACAGGGAGATAGGGATTGTACAGTCAGCTGGAGACGGACAGGGAGAGGGAGATTGTCCAGTCGGTTGGAGATGGACAGGGAGAGAGGGATTGTCCAGTCGGTTGGAGATGGACGGAGTGGAGGGATTGTTTAGTCAGTTGGAGATTTGGAGATGGACAGGGAGAGAGTGATTGTCCAGTCAGTTGGAGATGGACAGAGAGAGAGGAATTGTCCACTCAGTTGGAGATGGAAAGGGAGAGGGGGATTGTGCAGTCGGTTGGAAATGGACAGGGAGAGAGAGAGAGTCTGGTCAGTTGGAGCTGGACAGGGAGAGACGGATTGTCCAGTCAGTTGGAGATTTGGAGATGGACAGGGAGAGAGGAGGGATTGTCAAATCAGTTGGAGATGGACAGGGAGATAGGGAATGTCCAGTCAGGTGGAGATGGACAGGCAGAGAGGGATTGTCCAGTCAATTGGAGATGGACAGGGAGAGAGAGAATATCTGGTCAGTTGGAGATGGACAGGGAGAGAGGGATTGTCCACTCCGTTGGAGAAGGACAGGGAGAGAGGGATTGTCCAGTCAGTTGGAGATGGACAGGGAGAGAGGGATTGTCCAGTCGGTTGGAGATAGACAGGGAGAGAGAGATTGTCCACTCAGTTGGAGATGCATAGGCAGAGAGGGATTGTCCAGTCAGTTGGAGATGAACACGGAGAGAGGGTTGTCCAGTCAGTTGGAGGTGGACAGAGAGAGAGAGATTGACCAGTCAGTTGGAAATGGACAGGGAGAGAATGATCGGCCAGTCAGTTGTAGATGGACAGGGGGAGAGGCATTGTCCAGTCAGTTGGAGATTTGGAGATGGACAGGGAGAGAGGAGGGATTGTCCAATCGGTTGGAGATGGACAGGGAGAGAGAGATTCTCCAGTCAGTTGGAGATGTACAGGGAGATAGTGAAAGTCCAGTCAGTTGAAGCTGGACAGGCAGAGAGGGATTGTCCAGTCAGTTGGAGATGGACAGGGAGAGAGGGATTGTCCAGTCGGTCGGAGATGGAAAGGGAGAGAGAGATTGTAGAAGTCGCTTGGAGATGGACAGGGAGAGAGAGAGTATCTGGTCAGCTGGAGATGGACAGGGAGAGACGGATTGCCCAGTCAGCTGGAGATGGACAGGCAGAGAGGTATTGTGCAGTTAGTTGGAGATGGACAGGCGGAGAGGGATTGTCCAGTTGGTTGGAGATGGACGGGGGAAAGCGATTGTCCTGTCAGTTGGAGATGGACAGGGAGAGCAGGATTATTCAGTCAGTTGGAGATGGACAGGCAGAGAGGTATTGTCCAGTCAGTTGGAGATGGACAGGCAGAGAGGTATTGTCCAGTCAGTTGGAGATGGACAGGGGGAGAGGGATTGTCCAATCAGTTGGAGATGGACAGGGAGAGAGGGGTTGTCCAGTCAGTTGGAGATGGACAGGGAGAGAGGGATTGTCCAGTCGGTTGGAGATGGACAAGGAGAGAGGGATTGTCCAGTCAGTTGGAAATGGACAGCGAGAGGGGGAATGTCCAGTTAGTTGGAGAAGGACAGAGAGAGAGTAGGGATTGTCCAGTCAGTTGGGGATGGACAGGGAGAGAGGGAATATCTGGTCAGTTGGAGATGGACAGGGAGAGATGGATTGACCAGTTGGCTGGAGATGGAGAGTTAGACAGGGATTGTCCGGTTGTTTGGAGTTGGATAGGCAGAGAGGGATTGTCCAGTGAGTTGGAGATGGACAGGGAGAGAGGGAATGTCCAGTCAGTTGGACAAAGAGAGAGGGATTGTCCAGTCAGTTGGAGATGGACAGGGAGAGAGGGATTGTCCAGTTGGTTTAACATGGACAGGGAGAGAGGGAATGTCTGGTCAGTTGGAGATGGACAGGGAGACAGGGATTGTCCAGTCGGTTGGAGATGGACAGGGAGACAGGGATTGTCCAGTCGGTTGGAGATGGATAGGGAGAGGGGGATTGTCCAGTCGGTTGGAGATGGACAGGATGAGGGGGATTGTCCAGTCGGTTGGAGATGGACAGGGAGAGAGGGATTGTCCAGTCAGTTGGAGATGCACAGGGAGAGGGGTTTGTCCAGTCGGTTGGAGATGGACAGGGAGAAGGGGATTGTCCAGTCGGTTGGAGATGGACAGGGAGACACAGACTGTACTGTCGGTTGGAGATGGACAGGCAGAGAGTGATTGTCGAGTCGTTTGGAGATGGACATGGAGAGACGGATTGTCCAGTCGGTTGGAGATGGTCAGGGAGAGAGAAATTGTCCAGTCCGTTGGAGATTTGTAGATGGTCAGGGAGAGAGGAGAGATTGTCCAGTCGTTTGGAGATGGACAGAGAGGGGGGATTGTTTAGTCAGTTGGAGATGGACAGGGAGAGGGGGATTGTCCAGTTAGTTGTAGATGGACAGCGAGAGAGGGATTGTCCAGTCGGTTGGAGATGGACAGGGAGAGAGGGAATGTCCAGTCAGTTGGACAAAGAGAGAGGGATTTTCCAGTCGGTTGGAGATGGACAGGGAGAGAGGGATTGTCCAGTCAGTTGGAGATGCACAGGGAGAGGGGTTTGTCCAGTCGGTTGGAGATGGACAGGGAGAAGGGGATTGTCCAGTTGGTTGGAGATGGACAGGGAGAGAGTGATTGTCCAGTCAGTTGGAGATGGACAGAGAGAGAGGAATTGTCCAGTCAGTTGGAGATGGAAAGGGAGAGAGGGATTGTGCAGTCGGTTGGAAATGGACAGGGAGAGAGAGAGAGTCTGGTCAGTTGGAGCTGGACAGGGAGAGACGGATTGTCCAGTCAGTTGGAGATTTGGAGATAGACAGGGAGAGAGGAGGGATTGTCAAATCAGTTGGAGATGGACAGGGAGATAGGGAATGTCCAGTCAATTGGAGATGGACAGGGAGAGAGAGAATATCTGGTCAGTTGGAGATAGACAGGGAGAGAGGGATTGTCCAGTTAGTTGTAGATGGACAGTGAGAGAGGGATTGTCCAGTCGGTTGGAGATGGACAGGGAGAGAGGGAATATCAGGTCAGTTGGAGATGGACAGGGAGATAGGGATTGTACAGTCAGCTGGAGACGGACAGGGAGAGGGAGATTGTCCAGTCGGTTGGAGATGGACAGGGAGAGAGGGATTGTCCAGTCGGTTGGAGATGGACGGAGTGGAGGGATTGTTTAGTCAGTAGGAGATTTGGAGATGGACAGGGAGAGAGTGATTGTCCAGTCAGTTGGAGATGGACAGAGAGAGAGGAATTGTCCACTCAGTTGGAGATGGAAAGGGAGAGGGGGATTGTGCAGTCGGTTGGAAATGGACAGGGAGAGAGAGAGAGTCTGGTCAGTTGGAGCTGGACAGGGAGAGACGGATTGTCCAGTCAGTTGGAGATTTGGAGATGGACAGGGAGAGAGGAGGGATTGTCAAATCAGTTGGAGATGGACAGGGAGATAGGGAATGTCCAGTCAGGTGGAGATGGACAGGCAGAGAGGGATTGTCCAGTCAATTGGAGATGGACAGGGAGAGAGAGAATATCTGGTCAGTTGGAGATGGACAGGGAGAGAGGGATTGTCCACTCCGTTGGAGAAGGACAGGGAGAGAGGGATTGTCCAGTCAGTTGGAGATGGACAGGGAGAGAGGGATTGTCCAGTCGGTTGGAGATAGACAGGGAGAGAGGGATTGTCCACTCAGTTGGAGATGCATAGGCAGAGAGGGATTGTCCAGTCAGTTGGAGATGAACACGGAGAGAGGATTGTCCAGTCAGTTGGAGGTGGACAGAGAGAGAGAGATTGACCAGTCAGTTGGAAATGGACAGGGAGAGAATGATCGGCCAGTCAGTTGTAGATGGACAGGGGGAGAGGCATTGTCCAGTCAGTTGGAGATTTGGAGATGGACAGGGAGAGAGGAGGGATTGTCCAATCGGTTGGAGATGGACAGGGAGAGAGAGATTCTCCAGTCAGTTGGAGATGTACAGGGAGATAGTGAAAGTCCAGTCAGTTGAAGCTGGACAGGCAGAGAGGGATTGTCCAGTCAGTTGGAGATGGACAGGGAGAGAGGGATTGTCCAGTCGGTCGGAGATGGAAAGGGAGAGAGAGATTGTAGAAGTCGCTTGGAGATGGACAGGGAGAGAGAGAGTATCTGGTCAGCTGGAGATGGACAGGGAGAGACGGATTGCCCAGTCAGCTGGAGATGGACAGGCAGAGAGGTATTGTGCAGTTAGTTGGAGATGGACAGGCGGAGAGGGATTGTCCAGTTGGTTGGAGATGGACGGGGGAAAGCGATTGTCCTGTCAGTTGGAGATGGACAGGGAGAGCAGGATTATTCAGTCAGTTGGAGATGGACAGGCAGAGAGGTATTGTCCAGTCAGTTGGAGATGGACAGGCAGAGAGGTATTGTCCAGTCAGTTGGAGATGGACAGGGGGAGAGGGATTGTCCAATCAGTTGGAGATGGACAGGGAGAGAGGGGTTGTCCAGTCAGTTGGAGATGGACAGGGAGAGAGGGATTGTCCAGTCGGTTGGAGATGGACAAGGAGAGAGGGATTGTCCAGTCAGTTGGAAATGGACAGCGAGAGGGGGAATGTCCAGTTAGTTGGAGAAGGACAGAGAGAGAGTAGGGATTGTCCAGTCAGTTGGGGATGGACAGGGAGAGAGGGAATATCTGGTCAGTTGGAGATGGACAGGGAGAGATGGATTGACCAGTTGGCTGGAGATGGAGAGTTAGACAGGGATTGTCCGGTTGTTTGGAGTTGGATAGGCAGAGAGGGATTGTCCAGTGAGTTGGAGATGGACAGGGAGAGAGGGAATGTCCAGTCAGTTGGACAAAGAGAGAGGGATTGTCCAGTCAGTTGGAGATGGACAGGGAGAGAGGGATTGTCCAGTTGGTTTAACATGGACAGGGAGAGAGGGAATGTCTGGTCAGTTGGAGATGGACAGGGAGACAGGGATTGTCCAGTCGGTTGGAGATGGACAGGGAGACAGGGATTGTCCAGTCGGTTGGAGATGGATAGGGAGAGGGGGATTGTCCAGTCGGTTGGAGATGGACAGGATGAGGGGGATTGTCCAGTCGGTTGGAGATGGACAGGGAGAGAGGGATTGTCCAGTCAGTTGGAGATGCACAGGGAGAGGGGTTTGTCCAGTCGGTTGGAGATGGACAGGGAGAAGGGGATTGTCCAGTCGGTTGGAGATGGACAGGGAGACACAGACTGTACTGTCGGTTGGAGATGGACAGGCAGAGAGTGATTGTCGAGTCGTTTGGAGATGGACATGGAGAGACGGATTGTCCAGTCGGTTGGAGATGGTCAGGGAGAGAGAAATTGTCCAGTCCGTTGGAGATTTGTAGATGGTCAGGGAGAGAGGAGAGATTGTCCAGTCGTTTGGAGATGGACAGAGAGGGGGGATTGTTTAGTCAGTTGGAGATGGACAGGGAGAGGGGGATTGTCCAGTTAGTTGTAGATGGACAGCGAGAGAGGGATTGTCCAGTCGGTTGGAGATGGACAGGGAGAGAGGGAATGTCCAGTCAGTTGGACAAAGAGAGAGGGATTTTCCAGTCGGTTGGAGATGGACAGGGAGAGAGGGATTGTCCAGTCAGTTGGAGATGCACAGGGAGAGGGGTTTGTCCAGTCGGTTGGAGATGGACAGGGAGAAGGGGATTGTCCAGTTGGTTGGAGATGGACAGGGAGAGAGTGATTGTCCAGTCAGTTGGAGATGGACAGAGAGAGAGGAATTGTCCAGTCAGTTGGAGATGGAAAGGGAGAGAGGGATTGTGCAGTCGGTTGGAAATGGACAGGGAGAGAGAGAGAGTCTGGTCAGTTGGAGCTGGACAGGGAGAGACGGATTGTCCAGTCAGTTGGAGATTTGGAGATAGACAGGGAGAGAGGAGGGATTGTCAAATCAGTTGGAGATGGACAGGGAGATAGGGAATGTCCAGTCAATTGGAGATGGACAGGGAGAGAGAGAATATCTGGTCAGTTGGAGATAGACAGGGAGAGAGGGATTGTCCAGTCGGTTGGAGATGGACAGGAGAGAGGTATTGTGCAGTCAGTTGGAGATTTGATGATGGACAGGGAGAGAGGAGGGATTGTCCAATCGGTTGGAGATGGACAGAGAGGAAGGATTGTCCAGTCAGTTGTAGAAGGACAGGAGAGAGAGATTGTCCAGTCCATTTAGAGATGGACAGGGAGAGAGGGATTGTCGAATCGGTTTGAGATGGACAGGAAGAGAGGGATTGTCCAGTCAGTTGGAGATGGACCGGGAGAGAAGGATTGTCCAGTCAGTTGGAGATGAAAAGGGAGAGAGGGATTGTCTAGTTGGTTGGAGATGGACAGGGAGAGAGGGATTGTCCAGTCGGTTGGAGATGGACAGGGAGAGAGGGATTGTCCAGTCAGTTGGAGATGGACAGGGAGATAGGGAATGCCCAGTTAGTTGGAGATGGACAGGCAAAGAGGGATTGTCCAGTCAGTTGGAGCTGGAGAGGGGAGAGAGGGATTGTCCAGTCGGTTGGAGATGGACAGAGAGAGAGAGAATATCTGGTCAGCTGGAGATGGACAGGGAGAGAAGGATTGCCCTGTCGGTTGGAGATGGACAGAGAGATAGGATTGTCCAGTCAGTTGGAGATGGACAGGGAGAGAGGCATTGTCCAGTCAGTTGGAGATGGACAGGAAGAGAGGGATTGTCCAGTTGGTTGGAGATGGACAGGCAGAGAGGGGATTGTCCAGTCAGTTGGAGATGGATAGGGAGAGAGGGATTGTCCTGTCAGCTGGAGATGAACAGGGAGAGTGGATTGCCCAGTCAGTTGGAGATGAACAGAGAGAGAGGGATTGTCCACTCAGTTATAGATGGTTAGGGAGAGAAGGATTGTCCAGTCGGTTGGAGATGGACAGGGAAAGTGGACTGTCCAGTCAGTTGTAGATGGACTAGGAGAGAGGGATTGTCCAGTAAGTTGGAGATGGACAGCGGGAGAGGGATTGTCCAATCAATTGGAGATGGACAGGGGGAGAGGGATTGTCCAGTCAGTTGGAGATGGACAGGCAGAGAGAGATAGTCCATTCGGTGGGGGATGGACAGGGGGAAAGGGATTGTCCAGGTAGTTGGAGAAGGACAGGGAGAGCAGGATTGTCCAGTGAGTTGGAGATGGACAGAGAGGGAGGGATTGTCCAGTCAGTTGGATATGGACAGGGAGAGAGGGATTGTTCAGTCCGTTGGAGTGGACAGGAGAGAGGGATTGTCCAGTCAGTTGGAGATGGAAAGGGAGAGAGGGATTGTCTAGTCGGTTGGAGATGGACAGGGAGAGAGGGATTGTCCAGTCTGTTGGAGATGGACAGGGAGAGAGGTATTGTCCAGTCAGTTGGAGATTTGGAGACGGACAGGGAGAGAGGAGGGAATGTCCAATCGGTTGGAGATGGACAGGGAGAGAGGGATTGTCAAATCAGTTGAAGATGGACAGAGAGAGAGGGATTGTCCAGTCAGTTGGAGATGGACAGGGAGAGAGGGATTGTCCTGTTAGTTTGAGATGGACAGGGAGAGCAGGATTGTCCTGTCACTTGGAGATGGACAGGGAGAGAGGGATTGTCAAGTCGGTTGGAGCTGTACAGGATGAGAGGGAGTGTCCAGTCATTTGGAGATTTATAGATGGACAGGGAGAGAGGAATTGTCCAGTCCGTTGGAGATGGACAGAGTGTGAGGGATTGTCCATTCAGTTGGAGATGGACACAGAGGTGGGATTGTCCAGTCAGTTGGAGACTTTGAGATGGACAGGGAGGAATTGTCCAGTCAGTTGGAGATGGGCAGAGAGAGAGGGATTGTCCAGTCAGTTATAGATGGTTAGGGAGAGAAGGATTGTCCAGTCGGTTGGAGAGGGACAGGGAAAGTGGACTGCCCAGTCAGTTGTAGATGGACTAGGAGAGAGGGATTGTCCAGTAAGTTGGAGATGGACAGGGGGAGAGGATTGTCCAATCAATTGGAGATGGACAGGGCGAGAGGGATTGTGAACTGAGTTGGAGTTGGACAGGCAGAGAGGAATTGTCCAGTCAGTTCGAGATGGAGAGGGAGTGACGGATTGTCCATTCGGTTGGAGATGGACAGGGCGAAAGGGATTGTCCAGTTAGGTTGGAGAAGGACAGGGAGAGCAGGATTGTCCAGTGAGTTGGAGATGGACAGAGAGGGAGGGATTGTCCAGTCAGTTGGATATGGACAGGGAGAGAGGGATTGTTCAGTCCGTTGGAGATGACAGGGAGAGAGGGATTGTCTGGTCAGTTGGAGATGGACAGGGAGAGAGGGATTGTCCAGTCATTTAGAGATGGACAGGGAGAGAGGGATTGTCGAATCGGTTTCAGATGGACAGGAAGAGAGGGATTGTCCAGTCAGTTGGAGATGGACCGGGAGAGAAGATTGTCCAGTCAGTTGGAGATGAAAAGGGAGAGAGGGATTGTCTAGTTGGTTGGAGATGGACAGGGAGAGACGGATTGTCCAGTCGGTTGGAGATGGACAGGGAGAGGGGTATTGTCTAGTCAGTTGGAGATTTGGAGATGGACAGGGAGAGAGGAGGGATTGCCCAATCGGTTGGAGATGGACAGAGAGGAAGGATTGTCCAGTCAGTTGGAGATGGACAGGGAGAGAGAGATTGTCCAGTCAGTTGGAAATGGACAGGGAGATAGGGAATGTCCAGTCAGTTGGAGATGGACAGGGGGAGAGGGATTGTCCAATCAGATGGCGCTGGACAGGGAGAGAGGGATTGTCCATTCAGTTGGAGATGGACAGGCAGAGAGAGGATTGTCCAGTGAGTTGGAGATGGACAGGGAGAGAGGGATTGTCCAGTCAGTTGGAGATGGACAAGGAGAGAGGGGTTGTCCAGTCAGTTGGAGATGGACAGGGAGAGAGGGAATGTCCAGTCAGTTGGAGATGGACAGGGGGAGAGGGATTGTCCACTCAGTTGGAGATGGACAGGGAGAGAGGGATTGTCCAGTCATTTGGAGATTTGGAGATGGACAGGGAGAGAAGGATTGTCCAGTCGGTTGGAGATGGACAGGGAAAGTGGATTGTCCAGTGAGTTGTAGATGGACAGGGAGAGAGGGATTGTCCAGTAAGTTGGAGATGGACAGGGGGAGAGGGATTGTCCAATCAATTGGAGATGGACAGGGCGAGAGGGATTGTCCAGTGAGTTGGAGTTGGAGAGGCAGAGAGGAATTGTCCAGTCAGTTTGAGATGGAGAGGGAGAGAGGGATTGTCCAGTGAGTTGGAGATGGACAGGCAGAGAGAGATAGTCCATTCGGTTGGAGATGGACAGGGGGAAAGGGATTGTCCAGTTAGTTGGAGAAGGACAGGGAGAGCAGGATTGTCCAGTGAGTTGGAGATGGACAGAGAGGGAGGGATTGTCCAGTCAGTTGGATATGGACAGGGAGAGAGGGATTGTTCAGTCAGTTGGAGATGGACCGGGAGAGAAGGATTGTCCAGTCAGTTGGAGATGAAAAGGGAGAGAGGGATTGTCTAGTTGGTTGGAGATGGACAGGGAGAGAGGGATTGTCCAGTCAGTTGGAGATGGACAGGGAGATAGGGAATGCCCAGTTAGTTGGAGATGGACAGGCAAAGAGGGATTGTCCAGTCAGTTGGAGCTGGAGAGGGAGAGAGGGATTGTCCAGTCGGTTGGAGATGGACAGAGAGAGAGAGAATATCTGGTCAGCTGGAGATGGACAGGGAGAGAAGGATTGCCCTGTCGGTTGGAGATGGACAGAGAGATAGGATTGTCCAGTCAGTTGGAGATGGACAGGGAGAGAGGCATTGTCCAGTCAGTTGGAGATGGACAGAAAGAGAGGGATTGTCCAGTTGGTTGGAGATGGACAGGCAGAGAGGGATTGTCCAGTCAGTTGGAGATGGATAGGGAGAGAGGGATTGTCCTGTCAGCTGGAGATGAACAGGGAGAGTGGATTGCCCAGTCAGTTGGAGATGAACAGAGAGAGAGGGATTGTCCAGTCAGTTATAGATGGTTAGGGAGAGAAGGATTGTCCAGTCGGTTGGAGATGGACAGGGAAAGTGGACTGTCCAGTCAGTTGTAGATGGACTAGGAGAGAGGGATTGTCCAGTAAGTTGGAGATGGACAGGGGGAGAGTGATTGTCCAATCAATTGGAGATGGACAGGGCGAGAGGGATTGTCCACTGAGTTGGAGTTGGACAGGCAGAGAGGAATTGTCCCGTCAGTTCGAGATGGAGAGGGAGAGACGGATTGTCCAGTCAGTTGGAGATGGACAGGCAGAGAGAGATTGTCCATTCGGTTGGAGATGGACAGGGCGAAAGGGATTGTCCAGTTAGTTGGAGATGGACAGAGAGAGAGGGATTGTCCAGTCAGTTGGATATGGACAGGGAGGGAGGGATTGTTCAGTCCGTTGGAGATGACAGGGAGAGAGGGATTGTCTGGTCAGTTGGAGATGGACAGGGAGAGAGGGATTGTCCAGTCATTTAGAGATGGACAGGGAGAGAGGGATTGTCGAATTGGTTTGAGATGGACAGGAAGAGAGGGATTGTCCAGTCAGTTGGAGATGGACCGGGAGGGAAGGATTGTCCAGTCAGTTGGAGATGAAAAGGGAGAGAGGGATTGTCTGGTTGGTTGGAGATGGACAGGGAGAGAGGGATTGTCCAGTCGGTTGGAGATGGACAGGGAGAGGGGTATTGTCTAGTCAGTTGGAGATTTGGAGATGGACAGGGAGAGAGGAGGGATTGTCCAATCGGTTGGAGATGGACAGAGAGGAAGGATTGTCCAGTCAGTTGGAGATGGACAGGGAGAGAGAGATTGTCCAGTCAGTTGGAGATGGACAGGGGGAGAGGGATTGTCCAATCAGATGGAGATGGACAGGGAGAGAGGGATTGTCCAGTCATTTGGAGATTTGGAGATGGACAGGGAGAGAGGGATTGTCCAATCAGTTGAAGATGGACAGAGAGAGAGGGATTTTCCAGTCAGTTGGAGATGGACAGAGAGAGAGGGATTGTCCAGTCAGTTGTAGATGGTTAGGGAGAGAAGGATTGTCCAGTTGGTTGGACATGGACAGGGAAAGTGGATTGTCCAGTCAGTTGTAGATGGACAGGGAGAGAGGGATTGTCCAGTAAGTTGGAGATGGACAGGGGGAGAGGGATTGTCCAGTCAGTTGGAGATGGACAGGCAGAGAGAGATAGTCCATTCGGTTGGAGATGGACAGGGGAAAGGGATTGTCCAGTTAGTTGGAGAAGGACAGGGAGAGCAGGATTGTCCAGTGAGTTGGAGATGGACAGAGAGGGAGGGATTGTCCAGTCAGTTGGATATGGACAGGGAGAGAGGGATTGTTCAGTCCGTTGGAGAGGACAGGGAGAGTGGGATTGTCTGGTCAGTTGGAGATGGACAGGGAGAGAGGGATTGTCCAGTCATTTAGAGATGGACAGGGAGAGAGGGATTGTCGAATTGGTTTGAGATGGACAGGAAGAGAGGGATTGTCCAGTCAGTTGGAGAAGGACCGGGAGAGAGGGATTGTCCAGTCAGTTGGAGATGGACAAGGAGAGAGGGGTTGTCCAGTCAGTTGAAGATGGACAGGGAGAGAGGGAATGTCCAGTCAGTTGGAGATGGACAGGGGGAGAGGGATTGTCCACTCAGTTGGAGATGGACAGGGAGAGAGGGATTGTCCAGTCATTTGGAGATTTGGAGATGGACAGGGAGAGAGGGATTGTCCAATCAGTTGAAGATGGACAGAGAGAGAGGGATTGTCCAGTCAGTTGTAGATGGTTAGGGAGAGAAGGATTGTCCAGTCGGTTGGACATGGACAGGGAAAGTGGATTGTCCAGTCAGTTGTAGATGGACAGGGAGAGAGAGATTGTACAGTAAGTTGGAGATGGACAGGGGGAGAGGGATTGTCCAGTCAGTTGGAGATGGACAGGCAGAGAGAGATAGTCCATTCGGTTGGAGATGGACAGGGGGAAAGGGATTGTCCAGTTAGTTGGAGAAGGACAGGGAGAGCAGGATTGTCCAGTGAGTTGGAGATGGACAGAGAGGGAGGGATTGTCCAGTCAGTTGGATATGGACAGGGAGAGAGGGATTGTTCAGTCCGTTGGAGAGGACAGGGAGAGAGGGATTGTCCAGTCAGTTGGAGATGGAAAGGGAGAGAGGGATTGTCTAGTCGGTTGGAGATGGACAGGGAGAGAGGGATTGTCCAGTCTGTTGGAGATGGACAGGGAGAGAGGTATTGTCCAGTCAGTTGGAGATTTGGAGATGGACAGGGAGAGAGGAGGGATTGTCCAATCGGTTGGAGATGGACAGGGAGAGAGGGATTGTCCAATCAGTTGAAGATGGACAGAGAGAGAGGGATTGTCCAGTCGGTTGGAGATGGACAGGGAGAGAGGGATTGCCCAGTTAGTTTGAGATGGACAGGGAGAGCAGGATTGTCCTGTCACTTGGAGATGGACAGGGAGAGAGGGATTGTCAAGTCGGTTGGAGCTGTACAGGATGAGAGGGAGTGTCCAGTCATTTGGAGATTTATAGATGGACAGGGAGAGAGGAATTGTCCAGTCCGTTGGAGTTGGACAGAGTGAGAGGGATTGTCCATTCAGTTGGAGATGGACACAGAGGTGGGATTGTCCAGTCAGTTGGAGACTTTGAGATGGACAGGGAGGAATTGTCCAGTCAGTTGGAGATGGGCAGAGAGAGAGGGATTGTCCAGTCAGTTATAGATGGTTAGGGAGAGAAGGATTGTCCAGTCGGTTGGAGAGGGACAGGGAAAGTGGACTGCCCAGTCAGTTGTAGATGGACACGGAGAGACGGATTGTCCAGTCGGTTGGAGATGGACAGGGAGAGGGGTATTGTCTAGTCAGTTGGAGATTTGGAGATGGACAGGGAGAGAGGAGGGATTGCCCAATCGGTTGGAGATGGACAGAGAGGAAGGATTGTCCAGTCAGTTGGAGATGGACAGGGAGAGAGAGATTGTCCAGTCAGTTGGAAATGGACAGGGAGATAGGGAATGTCCAGTCAGTTGGAGATGGACAGGGGGAGAGGGATTGTCCAATCAGATGGCGCTGGACAGGGAGAGAGGGATTGTCCATTCAGTTGGAGATGGACAGGCAGAGAGAGGATTGTCCAGTGAGTTGGAGATGGACAGGGAGAGAGGGATTGTCCAGTCAGTTGGAGATGGACAAGGAGAGAGGGGTTGTCCAGTCAGTTGGAGATGGACAGGGAGAGAGGGAATGTCCAGTCAGTTGGAGATGGACAGGGGGAGAGGGATTGTCCACTCAGTTGGAGATGGACAGGGAGAGAGGGATTGTCCAGTCATTTGGAGATTTGGAGATGGACAGGGAGAGAGGGATTGTCCAATCAGTTGAAGTTGGACAGAGAGAGAGGGATTTTCCAGTCAGTTGGAGATGGACAGAGAGAGAGGGATTGTCCAGTCAGTTGTAGATGGTTAGGGAGAGAAAGATTGTCCAGTCGGTTGGAGATGGACAGGGAAAGTGGATTGTCCAGTGAGTTGTAGATGGACAGGGAGAGAGGGATTGTCCAGTAAGTTGGAGATGGACAGGGGGAGAGGGATTGTCCAATCAATTGGAGATGGACAGGGCGAGAGGGATTGTCCAGTGAGTTGGAGTTGGAGAGGCAGAGAGGAATTGTCCAGTCAGTTTGAGATGGAGAGGGAGAGAGGGATTGTCCAGTGAGTTGGAGATGGACAGGCAGAGAGAGATAGTCCATTCGGTTGGAGATGGACAGGGGGAAAGGGATTGTCCAGTTAGTTGGAGAAGGACAGGGAGAGCAGGATTGTCCAGTGAGTTGGAGATGGACAGAGAGGGAGGGATTGTCCAGTCAGTTGGATATGGACAGGGAGAGAGGGATTGTTCAGTCCGTTTAAGAGGACAGGAGAGAGGGATTGTCTGGTCAGTTGGAGATGGACAGGGAGAGAGGGATTGTCCAGTCATTTAGAGATGGACAGGGAGAGAGGGATTGTCGAATCGGTTTGAGATGGACAGGAAGAGAGGGATTGTCCAGTCAGTTGGAGATGGACCAGGATAGAAGGATTGTCCAGTCAGTTGGAGATGGAAAGGGAGAGAGGGATTGTCTAGTCGGTTGGAGATGGACAGGGAGAGAGAGATTGTCCAGTCTGTTGGAGATGGACAGGGAGAGAGGTATTGTCCAGTCAGTTGGAGATTTGGAGATGGACAGGGAGAGAGGAGGGATTGTCCAATCGGTTGGAGGATGGACAGGGAGAGAGGGATTGTCCAATCAGTTGAAGATGGACAGAGAGAGAGGGATTTTCCAGTCGGTTGGAGATGGACAGGGAGAGAGGGATTGCCCAGTTAGTTTGAGATGGACAGGGAGAGCAGGATTGTCCTGTCACTTGGAGATGGACAGGGAGAGAGGGATTGTCAAGTCGGTTGGAGCTGTACAGGATGAGTGGGAGTGTCCAGTCATTTGGAGATTTATAGATGGACAGGGAGAGAGGAATTGTCCAGTCCGTTGGAGATGGACAGAGTGAGAGGGATTGTCCATTCAGTTGGAGATGGACACAGAGGTGGGATTGTCCAGTTAGTTGGAGACTTTGAGATGGACAGGGAGGAATTGTCCAGTCAGTTGGAGATGGGCAGAGAGAGAGGGATTGTCCAGTCAGTTATAGATGGTTAGGGAGAGAAGGATTGTCCAGTCGGTTGGAGATGGACAGGGAAAGTGGACTGTCCAGTCAGTTGTAGATGGACTAGGAGAGAGGGATTGTCCAGTAAATTGGAGATGGTCAGGGGAGAGGGATTGTCCAATCAATTGGAGATGGACAGGGCGAGAGGGATTGTCCACTGAGTTGGAGTTGGACAGGCAGAGAGGAATTGTCCAGTCAGTTCGAGATGGAGAGGGAGAGACGGATTGTCCAGTCAGTTGGAGATGGACAGGCAGAGTGAGATTGTCCATTCAGTTGGAGATTTGGAGATGGACAGGGAGAGAGGAGGGATTGTCCAATCGGTTGGAGATGGACAGGGAGAGAGGGATTGTCCAATCAGTTGAAGATGGACAGAGAGAGAGGGATTGTCCAGTCAGTTGGAGATGGACAGGGAGAGAGGGATTGTCCAGTTAGTTTGAGATGGACAGGGAGAGCAGGATTGTCCTGTCACTTGGAGATGGACAGGGAGAGAGGGATTGTCAAGTCGGTTGGAGCTGTACAGGATGAGTGGGAGTGTCCAGTCATTTGGAGATTTATAGATGGACAGGGAGAGAGGAATTGTCCAGTCCATTGGAGATGGACAGAGTGAGAGGGATTGTCCATTCAGTTGGAGATGGACACAGAGGTGGGATTGTCCAGTCAGTTGGAGACTTTGAGATGGACAGGGAGGAATTGTCCAGTCAGTTGGAGATGGGCAGAGAGAGAGGGATTGTCCAGTCAGTTATAGATGCTTAGGGAGAGAAGGATTGTCCAGTCGGTTGGAGATGGACAGGGAAAGTGGACTGTCCAGTCAGTTGTAGATGGACTTGGAGAGAGGGATTGTCCAGTAAGTTGGAGATGGACAGGGGGAGAGGGATTGTCCAATCAATTGTAGATGGACAGGGCGAGAGGGATTGTCCACTGAGTTGGAGTTGGACAGGGAGAGACGGATTGTCCAGTCAGTTGGAGATGGACAGGCAGAGTGAGATTGTCCATTCAGTTGGAGATGGACAGAGGGAAAGGGATTGTCCAGTTAGTTGGAGAAGGACAGGGAGAGCAGGATTGTCAGTGAGTTGGAGATGGACAGAGAGGGAGGGATTGTCCAGTCAGTTGGATATGGACAGGGAGAGAGGGATTGTTCAGTCCGTTGGAGATGACAGGGAGAGAGGGATTGTCTGGTCAGTTGGAGATGGACAGGGAGAGAGGGATTGTCCAGTCATTTAGAGATGGACAGGGAGAGAGGGATTGTCGAATCGGTTTCAGATGGACAGGAAGAGAGGGATTGTCCAGTCAGTTGGAGATGGACCGGGAGAGAAGGATTGTCCAGTCAGTTGGAGATGAAAAGGGAGAGAGGGATTGTCTAGTTGGTCGGAGATGGACAGGGAGAGAGGGATTGTCCAGTCGGTTGGAGATGGACAGGAGAGGGGTATTGTCTAGTCAGTTGGAGATTTGGAGATGGACAGGGAGAGAGGAGGGATTGTCCAATCGGTTGGAGATGGACAGAGAGGAAGGATTGTCCAGTCAGTTGGAGATGGACAGGGAGAGAGAGATTGTCCAGTCAGTTGGAAATGGACAGGGAGATAGGGAATGTCCAGTCAGTTGGAGATGGACAGGGGGAGAGGAATTGTCCAATCAGATGGAGATGGACAGGGAGAGAGGGATTGTCCATTCAGTTGGAGATGGACAGGCAGAGAGAGGATTGTCCAGTGAGTTGGAGATGGACAGGGAGAGAGGGATTGTCCAGTCAGTTGGAGATGGACAAGGAGAGAGGGGTTGTCCAGTCAGTTGGAGATGGACAGGGAGATAGGGAATATCCAGTCAGTTGGAGATGGACAGGGGGGAGAGGAATTGTCCACTCAGTTGGAGATGGACAGGGAGAGAGAGATTGTCCAGTCATTTGGAGATTTGGAGATGGACAGGGAGAGAGGGATTGTCCAATCAGTTGAAAATGGACAGAGAGTAAGGGATTGTCCAGTCAGTTGGAGATGGACAGAGAGAGAGGGATTGTCCAGTCAGTTGTAGATGGTTAGGGAGAGAAGGATTGTCCAGTCGGTTGGAGATGGACAGGGAAAGTGGATTGTCAGTCAGTTGTAGATGGACTGGGAGTGAGGGATTGTCCAGTAAGTTGGAGATGGGACAGGGAGAGAGGGATTGTCCAATCAATTGGAGATGGACAGGGCGAGAGGGATTGTCCAGTGAGTTGGAGTTGGACAGGCAGAGAGGAATTGTCCAGTCAGTTTGAGATGGAGAGGGAGAGAGGGATTGTCCAGTCAGCTGGAGATGGACAGGCAGAGAGAGATAGTCCATTCGGTTGGAGATGGACAGGGGGAAAGGGATTGTCCAGTTAGTTGGAGAAGGACAGGGAGAGCAGGATTGTCCAGTGAGTTGGAGATGGACAGAGAGGGAGGGATTGTCCAGTCAGTTGGATATGGACAGGGAGAGAGGGATTGTTCAGTCCGTTGGAGATGACAGGGAGAGAGGATTGTCTGGTCAGTTGGAGATGGACAGGGAGAGAGGGATTGTCCAGTCATTTAGAGATGGACAGGGAGAGAGGGATTGTCGAATCGGTTTGAGATGGACAGGAAGAGAGGGATTGTCCAGTCAGTTGGAGATGGACCGGGATAGAAGGATTGTCCAGTCAGTTGGAGATGGAAAGGGAGAGAGGGATTGTCTAGTCGGTTGGAGATGGACAGGGAGAGAGGGATTGTCCAGTCTGTTGGAGATGGACAGGGAGAGAGGTATTGTCCAGTCAGTTGGAGATTTGGAGATGGACAGGGAGAGAGGAGGGATTGTCCAATCGGTTGGAGATGGACAGGGAGAGAGGGATTGTCCAATCAGTTGAAGATGGACAGAGAGAGAGGGATTGTCCAGTCAGTTGGAGATGGACAGGGAGAGAGGGATTGTCCAGTTAGTTTGAGATGGACAGGGAGAGCAGGATTGTCCTGTCACTTGGAGATGGACAGGGAGAGAGGGATTGTCAAGTCAGTTGGAGCTGTACAGGATGAGAGGGATTGTCCAGTCATTGGGAGATTTATAGATGGACAGGGAGTGAGGAATTGTCCAGTCCGTTGGAGATGGACAGAGTGAGAGGGATTGTCATTCAGTTGGAGATGGACACAGAGGTGGGATTGTTCAGTCAGTTGGAGACTTTGAGATGGACAGGGAGGAATTGTCCAGTCAGTTGGAGATGGGCAGAGAGAGAGGGATTGTCCAGTCAGTTGGAGATGGACAGGCATAGAGGGATTTTCCAGTCAGTTGGAATTGGACAGAGAGGGAGTGATTCTCCATTCAGTTGGATATGGACAGGGAGAGAGGGATTGTTCAGTCGGTTGGAGATGGACAGGGAGAGAGGGATTGTCTGGTCAGTTGGAGATGGACAGGAAGAGAGGGATTGTCGAATCGGTTGGAGATGGACTGTGAGAGAGGTATTGTCCAGTCAGTTGGACACGGACAGGGAGAGAGCGATCGTCCAGTTGGTTGGAGATGGACAGGGAGAGAGGTATTGTCCAGTTATTTTTAGATGGACAGGGAGAGAGGAGGGATTGTCCAGTTAGTTGAGGATGGACAGGGAGAAAGGGAATATCTGGTCAGTTGGAGATGGACAGAGAGAGGCGGATTGTCCAGCCGGTTGGATATGTGCGGGGAGAGAGGGATTGTCCAGTCAGCTGGACAGGGAGAGAGGGATTGTCCAGTTGGTTGGAGATGGACAGGCAGAGGGATCGTCCAGTCAGGTGGAGATGGACAGGGAGAGAGGGATTGTCCAGTCAGTTGGACAGGGAGAGAGGGATTGATCAGTCGGATGGAGATGGACAGGGAGAGAGGGATTGTCCAGTTAGTTGGAGATGGAAAGGGAGAGAGGGATTGTCTAGTCGGTTGGAGATGGACAGGGAGAGAGGGATTGTCCAATCAGTTGAAAATGGACAGAGAGAGAGGGATTGTCCAGTCAGTTGGAGATGGACAGAGAGAGAGGGATTGTCCCAGTTAGTTGTAGATGGTTAGGGAGAGAAGGATTGTCCTGTCGGTTGGAGATGGACAGGGAAAGTGGATTGTCCAGTCAGTTGTAGATGGACTGGGAGTGAGGGATTGTCCAGTAAGTTGGAGATGGACAGGGAGAGAGGGATTGTCCAATCAATTGGAGATGGACAGGGCGAGAGGGATTGTCCAGTGAGTTGGAGTTGGACAGGCAGAGAGGAATTGTCCAGTCAGTTTGAGATGGAGAGGGAGAGAGGGATTGTCCAGTCAGCTGGAGATGGACAGGCAGAGAGAGATAGTCCATTCGGTTGGAGATGGACAGGGGGAAAGGGATTGTCCAGTTAGTTGGAGAAGGACAGGGAGAGCAGGATTGTCCAGTGAGTTGGAGATGGACAGAGAGGGAGGGATTGTCCAGTCAGTTGGATATGGACAGGGAGAGAGGGATTGTTCAGTCCGTTGGAGATGACAGGGAGAGAGGGATTGTCTGGTCAGTTGGAGATGGACAGGGAGAGAGGGATTGTCCAGTCATTTAGAGATGGACAGGGAGAGAGGGATTGTCGAATCGGTTTGAGATGGACAGGAAGAGAGGGATTGTCCAGTCAGTTGGAGATGGACCGGGATAGAAGGATTGTCCAGTCAGTTGGAGATGGAAAGGGAGAGAGGGATTGTCTAGTCGGTTGGAGATGGACAGGGAGAGAGGGATTGTCCAGTCTGTTGGAGATGGACAGGGAGAGAGGTATTGTCCAGTCAGTTGGAGATTTGGAGATGGACAGGGAGAGAGGAGGGATTGTCCAATCGGTTGGAGATGGACAGGGAGAGAGGGATTGTCCAATCAGTTGAAGATGGACAGAGAGAGAGGGATTGTCCAGTCAGTTGGAGATGGACAGGGAGAGAGGGATTGTCCAGTTAGTTTGAGATGGACAGGGAGAGCAGGATTGTCCTGTCACTTGGAGATGGACAGGGAGAGAGGGATTGTCAAGTTAGTTGGAGCTGTACAGGATGAGAGGGATTGTCCAGTCATTTGGAGATTTATAGATGGACAGGGAGTGAGGAATTGTCCAGTCCGTTGGAGATGGACAGAGTGAGAGGGATTGTCCATTCAGTTGGAGATGGACACAGAGGTGGGATTGTTCAGTCAGTTGGAGACTTTGAGATGGACAGGGAGGAATTGTCCAGTCAGTTGGAGATGGGCAGAGAGAGAGGGATTGTCCAGTCAGTTGGAGATGGACAGGCATAGAGGGATTTTCCAGTCAGTTGGAATTGGACAGAGAGGGAGTGATTCTCCATTCAGTTGGATATGGACAGGGAGAGAGGGATTGTTCAGTCGGTTGGAGATGGACAGGGAGAGAGGGATTGTCTGGTCAGTTGGAGATGGACAGGAAGAGAGGGATTGTCGAATCGGTTGGAGATGGACTGTGAGAGAGGTATTGTCCAGTCAGTTGGACACGGACAGGGAGAGAGCGATCGTCGAGTTGGTTGGAGATGGACAGGGAGAGAGGTATTGTCCAGTTATTTGGAGATGGACAGGGAGAGAGGAGGGATTGTCCAGTTAGTTGGGGATGGACAGGGAGAAAGGGAATATCTGGTCAGTTGGAGATGGACAGAGAGAGGCGGATTGTCCAGCCGGTTGGATATGTGCAGGGAGAGAGGGATTGTCCAGTCAGCTGGACAGGGAGAGAGGGATTGTCCAGTTGGTTGGAGATGGACAGGCAGAGGGATCGTCCAGTCAGGTGGAGATGGACAGGGAGAGAGGGATTGTCCAGTCAGTTGGACAGGGAGAGAGGGATTGATCAGTCGGATGGAGATGGACAGGGAGAGAGGGATTGTCCAGTTAGTTGGAGATGGAAAGGGAGAGAGGGATTGTCTAGTCGGTTGGAGATGGACAGGGAGAGAGGGATTGTCCAGTCGGTTGGAGATGGACAGGGAGAGAGTTATTGTCCAGTCAGTTGGAGATTTGAAGATGGACAGGGAGAGAGGAGGGATTGTCCAATCGGTTGGAGATGGACAGAGAGGAAGGATTGTCCAGTCAGTTGGAGATGGACAGGGAGAGAGGGATTGCCCAGTTAGTTTGAGATGGACAGGGAGAGCAGGATTGTCCTGTCACTTGGAGATGGACAGGGAGAGAGGGATTGTCAAGTCGGTTGGAGCTGTACAGGATGAGTGGGAGTGTCCAGTCATTTGGAGATTTATAGATGGACAGGGAGAGAGGAATTGTCCAGTCCGTTGGAGATGGACAGAGTGAGAGGGATTGTCCATTCAGTTGGAGATGGACACAGAGGTGGGATTGTCCAGTTAGTTGGAGACTTTGAGATGGACAGGGAGGAATTGTCCAGTCAGTTGGAGATGGGCAGAGAGAGAGGGATTGTCCAGTCAGTTATAGATGGTTAGGGAGAGAAGGATTGTCCAGTCGGTTGGAGATGGACAGGGAAAGTGGACTGTCCAGTCAGTTGTAGATGGACTAGGAGAGAGGGATTGTCCAGTAAATTGGAGATGGTCAGGGGGAGAGGGATTGTCCAATCAAATGGAGATGGACAGGGCGAGAGGGATTGTCCACTGAGTTGGAGTTGGACAGGCAGAGAGGAATTGTCCAGTCAGTTCGAGATGGAGAGGGAGAGACGGATTGTCCAGTCAGTTGGAGATGGACAGGCAGAGTGAGATTGTCCATTCAGTTGGAGATTTGGAGATGGACAGGGAGAGAGGAGGGATTGTCCAATCGGTTGGAGATGGACAGGGAGAGAGGGATTGTCCAATCAGTTGAAGATGGACAGAGAGAGAGGGATTGTCCAGTCAGTTGGAGATGGACAGGGAGAGAGGGATTGTCCAGTTAGTTTGAGATGGACAGGGAGAGCAGGATTGTCCTGTCACTTGGAGATGGACAGGGAGAGAGGGATTGTCAAGTCGGTTGGAGCTGTACAGGATGAGTGGGAGTGTCCAGTCATTTGGAGATTTATAGATGGACAGGGAGAGAGGAATTGTCCAGTCCATTGGAGATGGACAGAGTGAGAGGGATTGTCCATTCAGTTGGAGATGGACACAGAGGTGGGATTGTCCAGTCAGTTGGAGACTTTGAGATGGACAGGGAGGAATTGTCCAGTCAGTTGGAGATGGGCAGAGAGAGAGGGATTGTCCAGTCAGTTATAGATGGTTAGGGAGAGAAGGATTGTCCAGTCGGTTGGAGATGGACAGGGAAAGTGGACTGTCCAGTCAGTTGTAGATGGACATGGAGAGAGGGATTGTCCAGTAAGTTGGAGATGGACAGGGGGAGAGGGATTGTCCAATCAATTGTAGATGGACAGGGCGAGAGGGATTGTCCACTGAGTTGGAGTTGGACAGGGAGAGACGGATTGTCCAGTCAGTTGGAGATGGACAGGCAGAGTGAGATTGTCCATTCAGTTGGAGATGGACAGCGGGAAAGGGATTGTCCAGTTAGTTGGAGAAGGACAGGGAGAGCAGGATTGTCCAGTGAGTTGGAGATGGACAGAGAGGGAGGGATTGTCCAGTCAGTTGGATATGGACAGGGAGAGAGGGATTGTTCAGTCCGTTGGAGATGACAGGGAGAGAGGGATTGTCTGGTCAGTTGGAGATGGAAAGGGAGAGAGGGATTGTCCAGTCATTTAGAGATGGACAGGGAGAGAGGGATTGTCGAATCGGTTTCAGATGGACAGGAAGAGAGGGATTGTCCAGTCAGTTGGAGATGGACCGGGAGAGAAGGATTGTCCAGTCAGTTGGAGATGAAAAGGGAGAGAGGGATTGTCTAGTTGGTCGGAGATGGACAGGGAGAGAGGGATTGTCCAGTCGGTTGGAGATGGACAGGGAGAGGGGTATTGTCTAGTCAGTTGGAGATTTGGAGATGGACAGGGAGAGAGGAGGGATTGTCCAATCGGTTGGAGATGGACAGAGAGGAAGGATTGTCCAGTCAGTTGGAGATGGACAGGGAGAGAGAGATTGTCCAGTCAGTTGGAAATGGACAGGGAGATAGGGAATGTCCAGTCAGTTGGAGATGGACAGGGGGAGAGGAATTGTCCAATCAGATGGAGATGGACAGGGAGAGAGGGATTGTCCATTCAGTTGGAGATGGACAGGCAGAGAGAGGATTGTCCAGTGAGTTGGAGATGGACAGGGAGAGAGGGATTGTCCAGTCAGTTGGAGATGGACAAGGAGAGAGGGGTTGTCCAGTCAGTTGGAGATGGACAGGGAGATAGGGAATATCCAGTCAGTTGGAGATGGACAGGGGGAGAGGAATTGTCCACTCAGTTGGAGATGGACAGGGAGAGAGAGATTGTCCAGTCATTTGGAGATTTGGAGATGGACAGGGAGAGAGGGATTGTCCAATCAGTTGAAAATGGACAGAGAGAGAGGGATTGTCCAGTCAGTTGGAGATGGACAGAGAGAGAGGGATTGTCCAGTCAGTTGTAGATGGTTAGGGAGAGAAGGATTGTCCAGTCGGTTGGAGATGGACAGGGAAAGTGGATTGTCCAGTCAGTTGTAGATGGACTGGGAGTGAGGGATTGTCCAGTAAGTTGGAGATGGACAGGGAGAGAGGGATTGTCCAATCAATTGGAGATGGACAGGGCGAGAGGGATTGTCCAGTGAGTTGGAGTTGGACAGGCAGAGAGGAATTGTCCAGTCAGTTTGAGATGGAGAGGGAGAGAGGGATTGTCCAGTCAGCTGGAGATGGACAGGCAGAGAGAGATAGTCCATTCGGTTGGAGATGGACAGGGGGAAAGGGATTGTCCAGTTAGTTGGAGAAGGACAGGGAGAGCAGGATTGTCCAGTGAGTTGGAGATGGACAGAGAGGGAGGGATTGTCCAGTCAGTTGGATATGGACAGGGAGAGAGGGATTGTTCAGTCCCGTTGGAGATGACAGGAGAGAGGGATTGTCTGGTCAGTTGGAGATGGACAGGAGAGAGGGATTGTCCAGTCATTTAGAGATGGACAGGGAGAGAGGGATTGTCGAATCGGTTTGAGATGGACAGGAAGAGAGGGATTGTCCAGTCAGTTGGAGATGGACCGGGATAGAAGGATTGTCCAGTCAGTTGGAGATGGAAAGGGAGAGAGGGATTGTCTAGTCGGTTGGAGATGGACAGGGAGAGAGGGATTGTCCAGTCTGTTGGAGATGGACAGGGAGAGAGGTATTGTCCAGTCAGTTGGAGATTTGGAGATGGACAGGGAGAGAGGAGGGATTGTCCAATCGGTGGAGATGGACAGGGAGAGAGGGATTGTCCAATCAGTTGAAGATGGACAGAGAGAGAGGGATTGTCCAGTCAGTTGGAGATGGACAGGGAGAGAGGGATTGTCAGTTAGTTTGAGATGGACAGGGAGAGCAGGATTGTCCTGTCACTTGGAGATGGACAGGGAGAGAGGGATTGTCAAGTCAGTTGGAGCTGTACAGGATGAGAGGGATTGTCCAGTCATTTGGAGATTATAGATGGACAGGGAGTGAGGAATTGTCCAGTCCGTTGGAGATGGACAGAGTGAGAGGGATTGTCCATTCAGTTGGAGATGGACACAGAGGTGGGATTGTTCAGTCAGTTGGAGACTTTGAGATGGACAGGGAGGAATTGTCCAGTCAGTTGGAGATGGGCAGAGAGAGAGGGATTGTCCAGTCAGTTGGAGATGGACAGGCATAGAGGGATTTTCCAGTCAGTTGGAATTGGACAGAGAGGGAGTGATTCTCCATTCAGTTGGATATGGACAGGGAGAGAGGGATTGTTCAGTCGGTTGGAGATGGACAGGGAGAGAGGGATTGTCTAGTCAGTTGGAGATGGACAGGAAGAGAGGGATTGTCGAATCGGTTGGAGATGGACTGTGAGAGAGGTATTGTCCAGTCAGTTGGACACGGACAGGGAGAGAGCGATCGTCCAGTTGGTTGGAGATGGACAGGGAAATTTGATTGTCCATTCATTTGTAGATGGACTGGGAGAGAGGGATTGTCCAGTAGGTTGGAGATGGACAGGGGGAGAGGGATTGTCCAATCAATTGGAGATGGACAGGGCGAGAGGGATTGTCCACTGAGTTGGAGTTGGACAGGCAGAGAGGAATTGTCCAGTCAGTTCGAGATGGAGAGGGAGAGACGGATTGTCCAGTCAGTTGGAGATGGACAGGCAGAGAGAGATTGTCCATTCGGCTGGAGATGGACAGGGCGAAAGGGATTGTCCAGTTAGTTGGAGAAGGACAGGGAGAGCAGGATTGTCCAGTGAGTTGGAGATGGACAGAGAGGGAACGATTATCCAGTCAGTTGGATATGGACAGGGAGAGAGGGATTGTTCAGTCCGTTGGAGATGACAGGGAGAGAGGGATTGTCTGGTCAGTTGGAGATGGACAGGGAGAGAGGGATTGTCCAGTCATTTAGAGATGGACAGGGAGAGAGGTATTGTCCAGTCAGTTGCAGATTTGGAGATGGACAGGGAGAGAGGAGGGATTGTCCAATCGGTTGGAGATGGACAGGGAGAGAGGGATTGTCCAATCAGTTGAAGATGGACAGAGAGAGAGGGATTGTCCAGTCAGTTGGAGATGGACAGGGAGAGAGGGATTGCCCAGTTAGTTTGAGATGGACAGGGAGAGCAGGATTGTCCTGTCACTTGGAGATGGACAGGGAGAGAGGGATTGTCAAGTCGGTTGGAGCTGTACAGGATGAGTGGGAGTGTCCAGTCATTTGGAGATTTATAGATGGACAGGGAGAGAGGAATTGTCCAGTCCGTTGGAGATGGACAGAGTGAGAGGGATTGTCCATTCAGTTGGAGATGGACACAGAGGTGGGATTGTCCAGTTAGTTGGAGACTTTGAGATGGATAGGGAGGAATTGTCCAGTCAGTTGGAGATGGGCAGAGAGAGAGGGATTGTCCAGTCAGTTATAGATGGTTAGGGAGAGAAGGATTGTCCAGTCGGTTGGAGATGGACAGGGAAAGTGGACTGTCCAGTCAGTTGTAGATGGACTAGGAGAGAGGGATTGTCCAGTAAATTGGAGATGGTCAGGGGGAGAGGGATTGTCCAATCAATTGGAGATGGACAGGGCGAGAGGGATTGTCCACTGAGTTGGAGTTGGACAGGCAGAGAGGAATTGTCCAGTCAGTTCGAGATGGAGAGGGAGAGACGGATTGTCCAGTCAGTTGGAGATGGACAGGCAGAGTGAGATTGTCCATTCAGTTGGAGATTTGGAGATGGACAGGGAGAGAGGAGGGATTGTCCAATCGGTTGGAGATGGACAGGGAGAGAGGGATTGTCCAATCAGTTGAAGATGGACAGAGAGAGAGGGATTGTCCAGTCAGTTGGAGATGGACAGGGAGAGAGGGATTGTCCAGTTAGTTTGAGATGGACAGGGAGAGCAGGATTGTCCTGTCACTTGGAGATGGACAGGGAGAGAGGGATTGTCAAGTCGGTTGGAGCTGTACAGGATGAGTGGGAGTGTCCAGTCATTTGGAGATTTATAGATGGACAGGGAGAGAGGAATTGTCCAGTCCATTGGAGATGGACAGAGTGAGAGGGATTGTCCATTCAGTTGGAGATGGACACAGAGGTGGGATTGTCCAGTCAGTTGGAGACTTTGAGATGGACAGGGAGGAATTGTCCAGTCAGTTGGAGATGGGCAGAGAGAGAGGGATTGTCCAGTCAGTTATAGATGGTTAGGGAGAGAAGGATTGTCCAGTCGGTTGGAGATGGACAGGGAAAGTGGACTGTCCAGTCAGTTGTAGATGGACTTGGAGAGAGGGATTGTCCAGTAAGTTGGAGATGGACAGGGGGAGAGGGATTGTCCAATCAATTGTAGATGGACAGGGCGAGAGGGATTGTCCACTGAGTTGGAGTTGGACAGGGAGAGACGGATTGTCCAGTCAGTTGGAGATGGACAGGCAGAGTGAGATTGTCCATTCAGTTGGAGATGGACAGAGGGAAAGGGATTGTCCAGTTAGTTGGAGAAGGACAGGGAGAGCAGGATTGTCCAGTGAGTTGGAGATGGACAGAGAGGGAGGGATTGTCCAGTCAGTTGGATATGGACAGGGAGAGAGGGATTGTTCAGTCCGTTGGAGATGACAGGGAGAGAGGGATTGTCTGGTCAGTTGGAGATGGACAGGGAGAGAGGGATTGTCCAGTCATTTAGAGATGGACAGGGAGAGAGGGATTGTCGAATCGGTTTCAGATGGACAGGAAGAGAGGGATTGTCCAGTCAGTTGGAGATGGACCGGGAGAGAAGGATTGTCCAGTCAGTTGGAGATGAAAAGGGAGAGAGGGATTGTCTAGTTGGTCGGAGATGGACAGGGAGAGAGGGATTGTCCAGTCGGTTGGAGATGGACAGGGAGAGGGGTATTGTCTAGTCAGTTGGAGATTTGGAGATGGACAGGGAGAGAGGAGGGATTGTCCAATCGGTTGGAGATGGACAGAGAGGAAGGATTGTCCAGTCAGTTGGAGATGGACAGGGAGAGAGAGATTGTCCAGTCAGTTGGAAATGGACAGGGAGATAGGGAATGTCCAGTCAGTTGGAGATGAAAAGGGAGAGAGGGATTGTCTAGTTGGTCGGAGATGGACAGAGAGGAAGGATTGTCCAGTCAGTTGGAGATGGACAGGGAGAGAGAGATTGTCCAGTCAGTTGGAAATGGACAGGGAGATAGGGAATGTCCAGTCAGTTGGAGATGGACAGGGGGAGAGGAATTGTCCAATCAGATGGAGATGGACAGGGAGAGAGGGATTGTCCATTCAGTGGAGATGGACAGGCAGAGAGAGGATTGTCCAGTGAGTTGGAGATGGACAGGGAGAGAGGGATTGTCCAGTCAGTTGGAGATGGACAAGGAGAGAGGGGTTGTCCAGTCAGTTGGAGATGGACAGGGAGATAGGGAATATCCAGTCAGTTGGAGATGGACAGGGGGAGAGGAATTGTCCACTCAGTTGGAGATGGACAGGGAGAGAGAGATTGTCCAGTCATTTGGAGATTTGGAGATGGACAGGGAGAGAGGGATTGTCCAATCAGTTGAAAATGGACAGAGAGAGAGGGATTGTCCAGTCAGTTGGAGATGGACAGAGAGAGAGGGATTGTCCAGTCAGTTGTAGATGGTTAGGGAGAGAAGGATTGTCCAGTCGGTTGGAGATTGACAGGGAAAGTGGATTGTCCAGTCAGTTGTAGATGGACTGGGAGTGAGGGATTGTCCAGTAAGTTGGAGATGGACAGGGAGAGAGGGATTGTCCAATCAATTGGAGATGGACAGGGCGAGAGGGATTGTCCAGTGAGTTGGAGTTGGACAGGCAGAGAGGAATTGTCCAGTCAGTTTGAGATGGAGAGGGAGAGAGGGATTGTCCAGTCAGCTGGAGATGGACAGGCAGAGAGAGATAGTCCATTCGGTTGGAGATGGACAGGGGGAAAGGGATTGTCCAGTTAGTTGGAGAAGGACAGGGAGAGCAGGATTGTCCAGTGAGTTGGAGATGGACAGAGAGGGAGGGATTGTCCAGTCAGTTGGATATGGACAGGGAGAGAGGGATTGTTCAGTCCGTTGGAGATGACAGGGAGAGAGGGATTGTCTGGTCAGTTGGAGATGGACAGGGAGAGAGGGATTGTCCAGTCATTTAGAGATGGACAGGGAGAGAGGGATTGTCGAATCGGTTTGAGATGGACAGGAAGAGAGGGATTGTCCAGTCAGTTGGAGATGGACCGGGATAGAAGGATTGTCCAGTCAGTTGGAGATGGAAAGGGAGAGAGGGATTGTCTAGTCGGTTGGAGATGGACAGGGAGAGAGGGATTGTCCAGTCTGTTGGAGATGGACAGGGAGAGAGGTATTGTCCAGTCAGTTGGAGATTTGGAGATGGACAGGGAGAGAGGAGGGATTGTCCAATCGGTTGGAGATGGACAGGGAGAGAGGGATTGTCCAATCAGTTGAAGATGGACAGAGAGAGAGGGATTGTCCAGTCAGTTGGAGATGGACAGGGAGAGAGGGATTGTCCAGTTAGTTTGAGATGGACAGGGAGAGCAGGATTGTCCTGTCACTTGGAGATGGACAGGGAGAGAGGGATTGTCAAGTCAGTTGGAGCTGTACAGGATGAGAGGGATTGTCCAGTCATTTGGAGATTTATAGATGGACAGGGAGTGAGGAATTGTCCAGTCCGTTGGAGATGGACAGAGTGAGAGGGATTGTCCATTCAGTTGGAGATGGACACAGAGGTGGGATTGTTCAGTCAGTTGGAGACTTTGAGATGGACAGGGAGGAATTGTCCAGTCAGTTGGAGATGGGCAGCGAGAGAGGGATTGTCCAGTCAGTTGGAGATGGACAGGCATAGAGGGATTTTCCAGTCAGTTGGAATTGGACAGAGAGGGAGTGATTCTCCATTCAGTTGGATATGGACAGGGAGAGAGGGATTGTTCAGTCGGTTGGAGATGGACAGGGAGAGAGGGATTGTCTAGTCAGTTGGAGATGGACAGGAAGAGAGGGATTGTCGAATCGGTTGGAGATGGACTGTGAGAGAGGTATTGTCCAGTCAGTTGGACACGGACAGGGAGAGAGCGATCGTCCAGTTGGTTGGAGATGGACAGGGAGAGAGGTATTGTCCAGTTATTTGGAGATGGACAGGGAGAGAGGAGGGATTGTCCAGTTAGTTGGGGATGGACAGGGAGAAAGGGAATATCTGGTCAGTTGGAGATGGACAGAGAGAGGCGGATTGTCCAGCCGGTTGGATATGTGCAGGGAGAGAGGGATTGTCCAGTCAGCTGGACAGGGAGAGAGGGATTGTCCAGTTGGTTGGAGATGGACAGGCAGAGGGATCGTCCAGTCAGGTGGAGATGGACAGGGAGAGAGGGATTGTCCAGTCAGTTGGACAGGGAGAGAGGGATTGATCAGTCGGATGGAGATGGACAGGGAGAGAGGGATTGTCCAGTTAGTTGGAGATGGAAAGGGAGAGAGGGATTGTCTAGTCGGTTGGAGATGGACAGGGAGAGAGGGATTGTCCAGTCGGTTGGAGATGGACAGGGAGAGAGTTATTGTCCAGTCAGTTGGAGATTTGAAGATGGACAGGGAGAGAGGAGGGATTGTCCAATCGGTTGGAGATGGACAGAGAGGAAGGATTGTCCAGTCAGTTGGAGAAGGACAGGGAGAGAGATATTGTCCAGTCAGTTGGAGATGGACAGGGAGATAGGGAATGTCCCGTCAGTTGGAGATGGACAGGGGGAGAGGGATTGTCCAAGCAGTTGGAGATGGACAGGGAGAGAGGGTTTGTCCATTCCGTTGGAGATGGACAAGGAGAGAGGGGTTGTCCAGTCAGTTGGAGATGGACAGGGTGAGAGAGAATGTCCAGTTAGTTGGAGATGGACAGGAAGAGAGGAGAAATTGACCAGTCAGTTGGAGATGGACAGGGAGATAGGGAATGCCCAGTCAGTTGGAGATGGACAGGCAAAGAGGGATTGTCCAGTCAGTTGGAACTGGACAGGGAGAGAGGGATTGTCCAGTCGGTTGGAGATGGACAGAGAGAGAGAGAATATCTGGTCAGCTGGAGATGGACAGGGAGAGAAGGATTGCCCTGTCGGTTGGAGATGGACAGAGAGATAGGATTGTGCAGTCAGTTGGAGATGGACAGGGAGAGAGGCATTGTCCAGTCAGTTGGAGATGGACAGGAAGAGAGGGATTGTCCAGTTGGTTGGAGATGGACAGGCAGAGTGGGATTGTCCAGTCAGTTGGAGATGGATAGGGAGAGAGGGATTGTCCTGTCAGCTGGAGATGAACAGGGAGAGAGGATTGCCCAGTCAGTTGGAGATGAACAGAGAGAGAGGGATTGTCCAGTCAGTTATAGATGGTTAGGGAGAGAAGGATTGTCCAGTCGGTTGGAGATGGACAGGGAAATTTGATTGTCCATTCATTTGTAGATGGACTGGGAGAGAGGGATTGTCCAGTAAGTTGGAGATGGACAGGGGGAGAGGGATTGTCCAATCAATTGGAGATGGACAGGGCGAGAGGGATTGTCCACTGAGTTGGAGTTGGACAGGCAGAGAGGAATTGTCCAGTCAGTTCGAGATGGAGAGGGAGAGACGGATTGTCCAGTCAGTTGGAGATGGACAGGCAGAGAGAGATTGTCCATTCGGCTGGAGATGGACAGGGCGAAAGGGATTGTCCAGTTAGTTGGAGAAGGACAGGGAGAGCAGGATTGTCCAGTGAGTTGGAGATGGACAGAGAGGGAACGATTATCCAGTCAGTTGGATATGGACAGGGAGAGAGGGATTGTTCAGTCCGTTGGAGATGACAGGGAGAGAGGGATTGTCTGGTCAGTTGGAGATGGACAGGGAGAGAGGGATTGTCCAGTCATTTAGAGATGGACAGGGAGAGAGGGATTGTCCAATCGGTTTGAGATGGACAGGAAGAGAGGGATTGTCCAGTCAGTTGGAGATGGACCGGGAGAGAAGGATTGTCCAGTCAGTTGGAGATGAAAAGGGAGAGAGGGATTGTCTAGTTGGTTGGAGATGGACAGGGAGAGAGGGATTGTCCAGTCGGTTGGAGATGGACAGGGAGAGAGGTATTGTCCAGTCAGTTGGAGATTTGGAGATGGACAGGGAGAGAGGAGGGATTGTCCAATCGGTTGGAGATGGACAGAGAGGAAGGATTGTCCAGTCAGTTGGAGAAGGACAGGCAGAGAGGGACTGTCCAGTCGGTTAGAGATGGACAGGGAGAGAGGGATTGTCCAGTGAGATGGAGATGGAGATGCAGAGAGGGATTGTCCAGTCAGTTTGAGATGTACAGGGGGAAAGGGATTGTCTAGTTAGTTGGAGATGGACAGGGAGAGTAGGAATGTCCAGTCAGTTGGAGATGGACAGGCAGAGAGAGATTGTCCATTCGGCTGGAGATGGACAGGGCGAAAGGGATTGTCCAGTTAGTTGGAGAAGGACAGGGAGAGCAGGATTGTCCAGTGAGTTGGAGATGGACAGAGAGGGAACGATTGTCCAGTCAGTTGGATATGGACAGGGAGAGAGGGATTGTTCAGTCCGTTGGAGATGACAGGGAGAGAGGGATTGTCTGGTCAGTTGGAGATGGACAGGGAGAGAGGGATTGTCCAGTCATTTAGAGATGGACAGGGAGAGAGGGATTGTCCAATCAGTTTGAGATGGACAGGAAGAGAGGGATTGTCCAGTCAGTTGGAGATGGACCGGGAGAGAAGGATTGTCCAGTCAGTTGGAGATGAAAAGGGAGAGAGGGATTGTCTAGTTGGTTGGAGATGGACAGGGAGAGAGGGATTGTCCAGTCGGTTGGAGATGGACAGGGAGAGAGGTATTGTCCAGTCAGTTGGAGATTTGGAGATGGACAGGGAGAGAGGAGGGATTGTCCAATCGGTTGGAGATGGACAGAGAGGAAGGATTGTCCAGTCAGTTGGAGAAGGACAGGCAGAGAGGGACTGTCCAGTCAGTTAGAGATGGACAGGGAGAGAGGGATTGTCCAGTGAGATGGAGATGGAGATGCAGAGAGGGATTGTCCAGTCAGTTCGAGATGTACAGGGGGAAAGGGATTGTCTAGTTAGTTGGAGATGGACAGGGAGAGTAGGAATGTACAGTCAGTTGGAGATGGACAGGGAGAGAGGGATTGTCCAGTCATTTAGAGATGGACAGCGAGAGAGGGATTGTCGAATCGGTTGGAGATGGACAGGAAGAGAGGGATTGTCCAGTCAGTTGGAGATGGACAGGGAGAGAAGGATTGTCCAGTCAGTTGGAGATGGAAAGGGAGAGAGGGATTGTCCATTCCGTTGGAGATGGACAAGGAGAGAGGGGTTGTCCAGTCAGTTGGAGATGGACAGGGTGAGAGAGAATGTCCAGTTAGTTGGAGATGGACAGGAAGAGAGGAGAAATTGACCAGTCAGTTGGAGATGGACAGGCAAAGAGGGATTGTCCAGTCAGTTGGAACTGGACAGGGAGAGAGGGATTGTCCAGTCGGTTGGAGATGGACAGAGAGAGAGAGAATATCTGGTCAGCTGGAGATGGACAGGGAGAGAAGGATTGCCCTGTCGGTTGGAGATGGACAGAGAGATAGGATTGTGCAGTCAGTTTGAGATGGACAGGGAGAGAGGCATTGTCCAGTCAGTTGGAGATGGACAGGAAGAGAGGGATTGTCCAGTTGGTTGGAAATGGACAGGCAGAGTGGGATTGTCCAGTCAGTTGGAGATGGATAGGGAGAGAGGGATTGTCCTGTCAGCTGGTGATGAACAGGGAGAGAGGATTGCCCAGTCAGTTGGAGATGAACAGAGAGAGAGGGATTGTCCAGTCAGTTATAGATGGTTAGGGAGAGAAGGATTGTCCAGTCGGTTGGAGGTGGACAGGGAAATTTGATTGTCCATTCATTTGTAGATGGACTGGGAGAGAGGGATTGTCCAGTAAGTTGGAGATGGACAGGGGGAGAGGGATTGTCCAATCAATTGGAGATGGACAGGGCGAGAGGGATTGTCCACTGAGTTGGAGTTGGACAGGCAGAGAGGAATTGTCCAGTCAGTTCGAGATGGAGAGGGAGAGACGGATTGTCCAGTCAGTTGGAGATGGACAGGCAGAGAGAGATTGTCCATTCGGCTGGAGATGGACAGGGCGAAAGGGATTGTCCAGTTAGTTGGAGAAGGACAGGGAGAGCAGGATTGTCCAGTGAGTTGGAGATGGACAGAGAGGGAACGATTGTCCAGTCAGTTGGATATGGACAGGGAGAGAGGGATTGTTCAGTCCGTTGGAGATGACAGGGAGAGAGGGATTGTCTGGTCAGTTGGAGATGGACAGGGAGAGAGGGATTGTCCAGTCATTTAGAGATGGACAGGGAGAGAGGGATTGTCCAATCGGTTTGAGATGGACAGGAAGAGAGGGATTGTCCAGTCAGTTGGAGATGGACCGGGAGAGAAGGATTGTCCAGTCAGTTGGAGATGAAAAGGGAGAGAGGGATTGTCTAGTTGGTTGGAGATGGACAGGGAGAGAGGGATTGTCCAGTCGGTTGGAGATGGACAGGGAGAGAGGTATTGTCCAGTCAGTTGGAGATTTGGAGATGGACAGGGAGAGAGGAGGGATTGTCCAATCGGTTGGAGATGGACAGAGAGGAAGGATTGTCCAGTCAGTTGGAGAAGGACAGGCAGAGAGGGACTGTCCAGTCGATTAGAGATGGACAGGGAGAGAGGGATTGTCCAGTGAGATGGAGATGGAGATGCAGAGAGGGATTGTCCAGTCAGTTCGAGATGTACAGGGAGAGAGGGATTGTCCAGTCATTTAGAGATGGACAGCGAGAGAGGGATTGTCGAATCGGTTGGAGATGGACAGGAAGAGAGGGATTGTCCAGTCAGTTGGAGATGGATAGGGAGAGAAGGATTGTCCAGTCAGTTGGAGATGGAAAGGGAGAGAGGGATTGTCCAGTCGGTTGGAGATGGACAGGGAGAGAGGGATTGTCCAGTTGGTTGGAGATGGACAGGGAGAGAGGTATTGTCCAGTCAGTTGGAGATTTGGAGATGGACAGAGAGAGAGGAGGGATTGTCCAATCGGTTGGAGATGGACAGAGAGGAAGGATTGTCCAGTCAGTTGGAGAAGGACAGGGAGAGAGAGATTGTCCAGTCAGTTGGAGATGAACAGGGAGATAGGGAATGTCCCGTCAGTTGGAGATGGACAGGGGGAGTGGGATTGTCCATTCAGTTGGAGATGGACAGGCAGAGAGAGGATTGTCCAGTGAGTTGGAGATGGACAGGGAGAGAGGGATTGTCTAGTCAGTTGGAGATGGACAAGGAGAGAGGGGTTGTCCAGTCAGTTGGAGATGGACAGGGAGATAGGGAATGTCCAGTCAGTTGGAGATGGACAGGGGGAGAGGGATTGTCCACTCAGTTGGAGATGGACAGGGAGAGAGGGATTGTCCAGTCATTTGGAGATTTGGAGATGGACAGAGAGAGAGGGACTGTCCAGTCGTTTAGAGATGGACAGGGAGAGAGGGATTGTCGAATCGGTTGGAGATGGACTGTGAGAGAGGTATTGTCCAGTCAGTTGGAGATGGACAGGTAGAGAAGAGGGATTGTCCAGTCAGTTGGGGATGGACAGGGAGAAAGGGAATATCTGGTCAGTTGGAGATGGACAGAGAGAGGCGGATTGTCCAGCCGGTTGGATATGTACAGGGAGAGCGGGATTGTCCAGTCAGTTGGACAGGGAGAGAGGGACTGTCCAGTTGGTTGGAGATGGACAGGTAGAGGGATCGTCCAGTCAGTTGGAGATGGACAGGGAGAGAGGGATTGTCCAGTCAGTTGGACAGGGAGAGAGGGATTGATCAGTCGGTTGGAGATGGACAGGGAGAGAGGGATTGTCCAGTTAGTTGGAGATGGACATCGAGAGAGGGATTGCCCAGTCAGTTGGAGATGGAGACAGAGGAGGGATTGTCCAGTCAGGTGGACAGGGAGAGAGGGATTGTCCAGTTGGTAGGAGATGGACAGGAAGAGAGATCGTCCAGTCAGTTTGAGATGGACAGGGAGAGAGGGATTGTCCTGTCAGTTGGACAGGGAGAGAGGGGTTGATCAGTCGGTTGGAGATGGACATGGAGAGAGGGATTGTCAGGTCAGTTGGAGATGGACAGGGAGAGAGGGATTGTCCAGTCAGTTGGAGATGGACAGGGAGAGAAGGATTGTCTAGTCGGTTGGAGATGGACAGGGAGAGAGGGATTGTCCAGTCGGTTGGAGATGGTCAGGGAGAGAGGGATTGTCCAGTCGGTTGGAGATGGACAGTGAGAGAGGGATTGTCCAGTCAGTTGGAGATTTGGAGATGGACAGGGAGAGAGTTGGTATTGTCCAGTCGGTTGGAGATGGACAAGGAGAGAGGGATTGTCCAGTCAGTTGGAGATGGACAGGCAGAGAGGGTTTGTCCAGTCAGTTGGAGATGGGCAGGGAGAGAAGGATTGTCCAGTCGGTTGGAGATGGACAGAGAGAGAGGGATTGTCCTGTCAGTTCGTAATGGACAGGCAGAGAGGAATTGTCCTGTCGGTTGGAGATGGACAGGGAGACAGGGATTGTCTGTACAGTTGGAGATGGACAGGGAGAGAGGGATTGTCCAGTCGGTTGGAGATGGACAGGGAGAGAGAGATTGTCCAGTCGGTTAGAGATTGACAGGAAGAGGGGAATTGTCCAGTCAGTTGGAGATGGACAGGGAGAGAGGGATTGTCCAGTCGGTTGGAGTTGGACAGGGAGAGAGGGAGTATCTGGTCAGTTGGAGATGGATAGGGAGAGAGGGATTGCCAGTCAGTTGGAGATGGACAGAGGGAGAGGAGGGATTGCCCATTCAGTTGGAGATGGACAGGCCGAGAGGTATTGTCCAGTCAGTTGGAGATGGACAGGCAGAGAGGGATTGTCCAGACAGTTGGAAATGGATAGGGAGAGACGGATTGTCCAGTCAGCTGGAGACGGACAGAGAGAGGGGTGAGATTGTCCAGTCAGTTGGAGATGGACAGGCAGATAGGTATTGTCCAGTCAGTTGAAGATGGAAAGACAGAGAGGGATTGTCCAGTCAGTTGCAGATGGACAGGGAGAGCGGGATTGTCCAGTCAGTTGGAGATGGAAAGAGAGAGAGGGATTGTCCTGTCAGTTGGAGATGGACAGGAACAGAGGGATTGCCCAGTCAGTTGGAGATGGACAGAGTGAGAGAAATTGTCCAGTCAGTTGGAGACGGACAGGGAGAGCGGGTTTATGCAGTCGGTTGGAGATGGACAGGGAGAGAGTGATTATCTGGTCAGTTGGAGATGGACAGTGAGAGAAGGATTGTCTAGTTGGTTGGAGATGGACAGGGAGGGAGGGATTGTCCAGTCAGTTGGACAGGGAGAGAGGGACTGTCCAGTGAGTTGGAGATGGACAGAGAGAGAGGGATTGTCCAGTCAGTTGCAGATGGACAGAGAGAGAGGAATTGGCCAGTCAGTTGGAGATGGACAGGCAGAGAGGAATTGTCCTGTCGGTTGGAGATGGACAGGGAGAGAGGGATTGTCTGGTCAGTTGGAGATGGACAGGGAGAGAGGGATTTTCCAGTCGGTTGGAGATGGACAGGGAGAGAGTGAATGTCCAGTCAGTTGGAGCTGGACAGGGAGAGAGGTATTGTCCAGTCAGTTGGAGATGAATAGGCAGAGAGGGATTGTCCAGTTGGTTGGAGATGGACAGGGGGAGAGGGATTGTCCAGTCAGCTGTTGATGGACAGGGAGAGAGGGATTGTCTTGTCAGTTGGAGATGGACATGGAGAGAGGGATTGTCCAGTCAGCTGGATTTGGACAGGGAGACAGGGATTGTCGAGTCAGTTGGAGATGCACAGGAAGAGAGTGATTGTCCAGTCACTTGGAGATGGACAGGGAGAGAAGGATTGTCTAGTTTGTTGGAGATGGACAGGGATAGAGGGATTGTCCAGTCGATTGGAGATGGTCAGGAAGAGAGGGATTGCCCAGTTAGTTGGAGATGGACAGAGAGAGAGAGATTGTCCAGTCGGTTGGAGATGGAGAAGGAGAGAGGGATTGTCTGGTCAGTTGGAGATGGACAGGGAGAGAGGGATTGTCCAGTCGGTTGGAGATGGACAGGGAGACAGGGATTGTCGATCCAGTTGGAGATGGAAAGGGAGAGAGGGATTGTCCATTCAGTTGGAGATGGATAGGGAGAGAAGGATTGTCTAGTCGGTTGGAGATGGACAGGAAGAGAGGGATTGTCCAGTTGGTTGGAAATGAGCAGGGAGAGAGGGATTGTCCAGTCAGTTGGAGATGGACAGTGAGAGAGGGATTCTCCAGTCAGTTGGAGATGGACAGGCAAAGAGGGTTTGTCCAGTCAGTTGGAGATGGAGAAGGAGGGACGGCTTGTCGAGTCTGTTGGCGCTGGACAGGGAGAGAGGGATCGTCCAGTCAGTTGGAGATGGACAGGGAGAGAGGGATTGTCCAGTTAGTTGGAGATTTGGAGATGGACAGGGAGAAAGGGATTGTCCAGTCTGTTGGAGATGGACAGGGAGGGAGGGATTGTCCAGTCAGTTGGACAGGGAGAGAGGGATTGTCCAGTCAGTTGGAGATGGACAGGGAGAGAGGGATTGTCCAGTCAGTAGGAGATGGACAGGCAGAGAGGGATTGTCCAGTCGGTTGGAGATGGGCAGGGGGAAAGGGATTGGCGCTCAGTTGGAGATGGACAGGGAGAGTGGGATTGTCCTGTCAGTTGGAGATGGAGAGAGAGAGAGGGATTGTCCTATCAGTTGGAAATGGACAGGCAGAGAGGAATTGTCCTGTCGGTTGGAGATGGACAGGGAGAGAGGGATTGTCTGTACAGTTGGAGATGGACAGGGAGAGAGGGATTGTCCAGTCGGTTGGAGGTGGACAGGCCGAGAGGGATTGTTCAGTCAGTTGGAGATGGACAGGCAGAGAGGTACTGTCCAGTCAGTTGGAGATGAATAGCCAGAGAGGGATTGTCCAGTTGGTTGGAGATGGTCAGGGGGAGAGGGATTGTCCAGTCGGTTGGAGATGGACGGGGAGAGTGGAGTGTCCAGTCAGTTGGAGATTGACAGGGAGAGAGGGATTGTCTAGTTAGTTGGAGATGGACTGGGAGAGAGGGATTGTCCAGTCATTTGGAGATGGACAGAGAGAGAGGGATTGTCCAGTCAGTTGGAGATGGACAGGAAGAGCGGGATTTTCCAGTCGGTTGCAGATGGACGGGGAGAGAGTGAATGTCCAGTCAGTTGAAGATGGACAGAGAGAGAGGAGGGATTGCCCAGTCAGTTGGAGATGGACAGGGAGAGAGGTATTGTCCAGTCAGCTGGAGATGGACAGAGAGAGAGGGATTGTCCAGTCAGTTGGAGATGGACAGGTAGAGAGGTATTGTCCAGTCAGTTGGAGATGAATAGGCAGAGAGGGATTGTCCAGTTGGTTGGAGATGGTCAGGGAGAGAGGGATTGTACAGTCGGTTGGAGATGGACTGGGAGAGTGTATTGTCCAGTCGGTTGGAGATGGAGAAGGAGAGAGGGATTGTCTGGTCAGTTGGAGATGGACATGGAGAGAGAGATTGTCCAGTCAGCTGGATATGGACAGGGAGACAGGGATTGTCGAGTCGGTTGGAGATGCACAGGGAGAGAGGGATTGTCCAGTCAGTTGGAGATGGACAGGGAGAGATGGATTGTCCAGTCGGTTGGAGATGGACAGTGAGAGTGGATTGACCAGTCAGTTGGAGATGGACAGGGAGAGAGGAGGGATTGTGCAGTCAGTTCGAGATGGGCAGGGAGAGAGGTATTGTCCAGTCAGTTGGAGGTGGACAGGCCGAGAGGGATTGTTCAGTCAGTTGGAGATGGACATAGAGAGAGGGATTGTCCAGTCAGTTGGAGATAGACAGGCAGAGAGGGATTGTCCAGTCGGTTGGCGATGGGCAGGGGGAAAGGGATTGTCCGGTCAGTTGGAGATTTGGAGATGGGCAGCGAGAGAGGGGGGATTGTCCAGTCGGTTGGAGGTGGACAGAGAGGAGGGACTGTCCAGTCAGTTGGAGATGGACAGCGGGAGACGGACTGTCCAGTCGGTTGAAGATGGACAGGTAGAGTCGGATTGTCCAGTCGGTTGGAGATGGACAGGGAGAGAGGGATTGTCCAGTCAGTTGGAGATGGACAGGGAGAGGGGAATTGTCCAGTCAGTTGGAGATGGACAGGCAGAGAGGGATTGTTCCGTCAGTTGGAGATGGGCACGGGGAAAGGGATTGTCCGCTCAGTTGGAGATGGACAGGGAGGGAAGGATTGTCCAGTCAGTTGGACAGGGAGAGAGGGACTGTCCAGTCGGGTGGAGATGGACAGGGAGAGATGGATTGTGCAGTCAGTTGGAGATGGACAGGGAGAGATGGATTGTGCAGTCAGTTGGAGATTTGGAGATGGTCAGAGATAGAGGGATTGTCCAGTGAGTTGGAGATGGACAGAGAGAGAGGGATTGTCCAGTCAGTTGGAGATGGACAGGAAGAGAGGGATTGCCCAGTCAGTTGGAGATGGACAGAGTGAGAGAAATTGTCCAGTCAGTTGGAGACGGACAGGGAGAGCGGGTTTGTGCAGTCGGTTGGAGATGGACAGGGAGAGAGTGATTATCTGGTCAGTTGGAGATGGACAGTGAGAGAGGGATTGTCCAGTCGGTTGGAGATGGATAGGGAGAGAGGGATTGCCCAGTCAGTTGGAGATGGACAAGGAGAGAACGATTGTCTAGTTGGTTGGAGATGGACAGGGAGAGAGGGATTGTCCAGTCAGTTGGAGATGGGCAGGGAGAGAAGGATTGTCCAGTCGGTTGGAGATGGACAGAGAGAGAGGGATTGTCCTGTCAGTTCGTAATGGACAGGCAGAGAGGAATTGTCCTGTCGGTTGGAGATGGACAGGGAGACAGGGATTGTCTGTACAGTTGGAGATGGACAGGGAGAGAGGGATTGTCCAGTCGGTTGGAGATGGACAGGGAGAGAGAGATTGTCCAGTCGGTTAGAGATTGACAGGAAGAGGGGAATTGTCCAGTCAGTTGGAGATGGACAGGGAGAGAGGGATTGTCCAGTCGGTTGGAGTTGGACAGGGAGAGAGGGAGTATCTGGTCAGTTGGAGATGGATAGGGAGAGAGGGATTGCCAGTCAGTTGGAGATGGACAGAGGGAGAGGAGGGATTGCCCATTCAGTTGGAGATGGACAGGCCGAGAGGTATTGTCCAGTCAGTTGGAGATGGATAGGCAGAGAGGGATTGTCCAGACAGTTGGAAATGGATAGGGAGAGACGGATTGTCCAGTCAGCTGGAGACGGACAGAGAGAGGGGTGAGATTGTCCAGTCAGTTGGAGATGGACAGGCAGATAGGTATTGTCCAGTCAGTTGAAGATGGAAAGACAGAGAGGGATTGTCCAGTCAGTTGCAGATGGACAGGGAGAGCGGGATTGTCCAGTCAGTTGGAGATGGAAAGAGAGAGAGGGATTGTCCTGTCAGTTGGAGATGGACAGGAACAGAGGGATTGCCCAGTCAGTTGGAGATGGACAGAGTGAGAGAAATTGTCCAGTCAGTTGGAGACGGACAGGGAGAGCGGGTTTATGCAGTCGGTTGGAGATGGACAGGGAGAGAGTGATTATCTGGTCAGTTGGAGATGGACAGTGAGAGAAGGATTGTCTAGTTGGTTGGAGATGGACAGGGAGGGAGGGATTGTCCAGTCAGTTGGACAGGGAGAGAGGGACTGTCCAGTGAGTTGGAGATGGACAGAGAGAGAGGGATTGTCCAGTCAGTTGCAGATGGACAGAGAGAGAGGAATTGGCCAGTCAGTTGGAGATGGACAGGCAGAGAGGAATTGTCCTGTCGGTTGGAGATGGACAGGGAGAGAGGGATTGTCTGGTCAGTTGGAGATGGACAGGGAGAGAGGGATTTTCCAGTCGGTTGGAGATGGACAGGGAGAGAGTGAATGTCCAGTCAGTTGGAGCTGGACAGGGAGAGAGGTATTGTCCAGTCAGCTGGAGATGGACAGAGAGAGAGGTATTGTCCAGTCAGTTGGAGATGAATAGGCAGAGAGGGATTGTCCAGTTGGTTGGAGATGGACAGGGGGAGAGGGATTGTCCAGTCAGCTGTTGATGGACAGGGAGAGAGGGATTGTCTTGTCAGTTGGAGATGGACATGGAGAGAGGGATTGTCCAGTCAGCTGGATTTGGACAGGGAGACAGGGATTGTCGAGTCAGTTGGAGATGCACAGGAAGAGAGTGATTGTCCAGTCACTTGGAGATGGACAGGGAGAGAAGGATTGTCTAGTTTGTTGGAGATGGACAGGGATAGAGGGATTGTCCAGTCGATTGGAGATGGTCAGGAAGAGAGGGATTGCCCAGTTAGTTGGAGATGGACAGAGAGAGAGAGATTGTCCAGTCGGTTGGAGATGGAGAAGGAGAGAGGGATTGTCTGGTCAGTTGGAGATGGACAGGGAGAGAGGGATTGTCCAGTCGGTTGGAGATGGACAGGGAGACAGGGATTGTCGATCCAGTTGGAGATGGAAAGGGAGAGAGGGATTGTCCATTCAGTTGGAGATGGATAGGGAGAGAAGGATTGTCTAGTCGGTTGGAGATGGACAGGAAGAGAGGGATTGTCCAGTTGGTTGGAAATGAGCAGGGAGAGAGGGATTGTCCAGTCAGTTGGAGATGGACAGTGAGAGAGGGATTCTCCAGTCAGTTGGAGATGGACAGGCAAAGAGGGTTTGTCCAGTCAGTTGGAGATGGAGAAGGAGGGACGGCTTGTCGAGTCTGTTGGCGCTGGACAGGGAGAGAGGGATCGTCCAGTCAGTTGGAGATGGACAGGGAGAGAGGGATTGTCCAGTTAGTTGGAGATTTGGAGATGGACAGGGAGAAAGGGATTGTCCAGTCTGTTGGAGATGGACAGGGAGGGAGGGATTGTCCAGTCAGTTGGACAGGGAGAGAGGGATTGTCCAGTCAGTTGGAGATGGACAGGGAGAGAGGGATTGTCCAGTCAGTAGGAGATGGACAGGCAGAGAGGGATTGTCCAGTCGGTTGGAGATGGGCAGGGGGAAAGGGATTGGCGCTCAGTTGGAGATGGACAGGGAGAGTGGGATTGTCCTGTCAGTTGGAGATGGAGAGAGAGAGAGGGATTGTCCTATCAGTTGGAAATGGACAGGCAGAGAGGAATTGTCCTGTCGGTTGGAGATGGACAGGGAGAGAGGGATTGTCTGTACAGTTGGAGATGGACAGGGAGAGAGGGATTGTCCAGTCGGTTGGAGGTGGACAGGCCGAGAGGGATTGTTCAGTCAGTTGGAGATGGACAGGCAGAGAGGTACTGTCCAGTCAGTTGGAGATGAATAGCCAGAGAGGGATTGTCCAGTTGGTTGGAGATGGTCAGGGGGAGAGGGATTGTCCAGTCGGTTGGAGATGGACGGGGAGAGTGGAGTGTCCAGTCAGTTGGAGATTGACAGGGAGAGAGGGATTGTCTAGTTAGTTGGAGATGGACTGGGAGAGAGGGATTGTCCAGTCATTTGGAGATGGACAGAGAGAGAGGGATTGTCCAGTCAGTTGGAGATGGACAGGAAGAGCGGGATTTTCCAGTCGGTTGCAGATGGACGGGGAGAGAGTGAATGTCCAGTCAGTTGAAGATGGACAGAGAGAGAGGAGGGATTGCCCAGTCAGTTGGAGATGGACAGGGAGAGAGGTATTGTCCAGTCAGCTGGAGATGGACAGAGAGAGAGGGATTGTCCAGTCAGTTGGAGATGGACAGGTAGAGAGGTATTGTCCAGTCAGTTGGAGATGAATAGGCAGAGAGGGATTGTCCAGTTGGTTGGAGATGGTCAGGGAGAGAGGGATTGTACAGTCGGTTGGAGATGGACTGGGAGAGTGTATTGTCCAGTCGGTTGGAGATGGAGAAGGAGAGAGGGATTGTCTGGTCAGTTGGAGATGGACATGGAGAGAGAGATTGTCCAGTCAGCTGGATATGGACAGGGAGACAGGGATTGTCGAGTCGGTTGGAGATGCACAGGGAGAGAGGGATTGTCCAGTCAGTTGGAGATGGACAGGGAGAGATGGATTGTCCAGTCGGTTGGAGATGGACAGTGAGAGTGGATTGACCAGTCAGTTGGAGATGGACAGGGAGAGAGGAGGGATTGTGCAGTCAGTTCGAGATGGGCAGGGAGAGAGGTATTGTCCAGTCAGTTGGAGGTGGACAGGCCGAGAGGGATTGTTCAGTCAGTTGGAGATGGACATAGAGAGAGGGATTGTCCAGTCAGTTGGAGATAGACAGGCAGAGAGGGATTGTCCAGTCGGTTGGCGATGGGCAGGGGGAAAGGGATTGTCCGGTCAGTTGGAGATTTGGAGATGGGCAGCGAGAGAGGGGGGATTGTCCAGTCGGTTGGAGGTGGACAGAGAGGAGGGACTGTCCAGTCAGTTGGAGATGGACAGCGGGAGACGGACTGTCCAGTCGGTTGAAGATGGACAGGTAGAGTCGGATTGTCCAGTCGGTTGGAGATGGACAGGGAGAGAGGGATTGTCCAGTCAGTTGGAGATGGACAGGCAGAGAGGGATTGTCCAGTCAGTGGAGATGGACAGGGAGAGGGGAATTGTCCAGTCAGTTGGAGATGGACAGGCAGAGAGGGATTGTTCCGTCAGTTGGAGATGGGCACGGGGAAAGGGATTGTCCGCTCAGTTGGAGATGGACAGGGAGGGAAGGATTGTCCAGTCAGTTGGACAGGGAGAGAGGGACTGTCCAGTCGGGTGGAGATGGACAGGGAGAGATGGATTGTGCAGTCAGTTGGAGATGGACAGGGAGAGATGGATTGTGCAGTCAGTTGGAGATTTGGAGATGGTCAGAGATAGAGGGATTGTCCAGTGAGTTGGAGATGGACAGAGAGAGAGGGATTGTCCAGTCAGTTGGAGATGGACAGGAAGAGAGGGATTGCCCAGTCAGTTGGAGATGGACAGAGTGAGAGAAATTGTCCAGTCAGTTGGAGACGGACAGGGAGAGCGGGTTTGTGCAGTCGGTTGGAGATGGACAGGGAGAGAGTGATTATCTGGTCAGTTGGAGATGGACAGTGAGAGAGGGATTGTCCAGTCGGTTGGAGATGGATAGGGAGAGAGGGATTGCCCAGTCAGTTGGAGATGGACAAGGAGAGAAGGATTGTCTAGTTGGTTGGAGATGGACAGGGAGAGAGGGATTGTCCAGTCGGTTGAAGATGGTCAGGGAGAGATGGATAGTCCAGGCGGTTGGAGTGGGATAGAGAGCGAGTGATTGGTCAGTCAGTTGGAGATTTGGAGATGGACAGGGAGAGAGGAGGGATTGTGCAGTCGGTTGGAAATTGACAGAGAGGAGGAATTGTCCAGTCAGTTGGAGATGGACAGGGAGAGAGGGATTGTCCAGTCGGTTGCAGATGGACAGGGAGAGAGTGAATGTCCAGTCAGTTGAAGATGGACAGAGAGAGAGGAGGGATTGCCCAGTCAGTTGGAGATGGACAGGGAGAGAGGTATTGTCCAGTCAGCGGGAGATGGACAGAGAGAGAGGGATTGTCCAGTCAGTTGGAGATGAACAGGTAGAGAGGTCCAGTCAGTTGGAGATGAATAGGCAGAGAGGGATTGTCCAGTTGGTTGGAGATGGTCAGGAAGAGAGGGATTGTACAGTCGGTTGGAGATGGACTTGGAGAGTGTTTTGTCCAGTCAGGTGGAGATGGACAGGGAGACAGGGATTGTCTAGTTAGTTGGAGACGGACAGGGAGAGAGGGATTGTCCAGTCAGCTGCAGATGGACAGGGAGAGAAGGATTGTCTTGTCAGTTGGAGATGGACATGGAGAGAGAGATTGTCCGGTCAGCTGGATAAGGACAGGGAGACAGGGATTGTCGAGTCGGTTGGAGATGCACAGGGAGAGAGGAATTGTCCAGTCAGTTGGAGATGGACAGGGAGAGATGGATTGTCCAGTCGGTTGGAGATGGACTGGGAGAGTGTATTGTCCAGTCAGTTGGAGATGGACAGGGAGACAGGGATTGTCTAGTTAGTTGGAGATGGACAGGGAGAGAGGGATTGTCCAGTCAGCTGCAGATGGACAGGGAGAGAAGGATTGTCTTGTTAGTTGGAGATGGACATGGAGAGAGAGATTGTCCAGTCAGCTGGATATGGACAGGGAGACAGAGATTGTCGAGTCGGTTGGACATGCACAGGGAGAGAGGGATTGTCCAGTCAGTTGGAGATGGACAGGGAGAGAGGAGGGATTGTGCGGTCGGTTCGAGATGGGCAGGGAGAGAGGTATTGTCCAGTCAGTTGGAGGTGGACAGGCCGAGAGGGATTGTTCAGTCAGTTGGAGATGGACATAGAGAGAGGGATTGTCCAGTCAGTTGGAGATAGACAGGCAGAGAGGGATTGTCCAGTCTGTTGGGGATGGGCAGGGGGAAAGGGATTGTCCAGTCAGTTGGAGATTTGGAGATGGGCAGCGAGAGAGGGGGGATTGTCCAGTCGGTTGGAGGTGGACAGAGAGGAGGGACTGTCCAGTCAGTTGGAGATGGACAGGGGGAGACGGACTGTCCAGTCGGTTGAAGATGGACAGGGAGAGTCGGATTGTCCAATCGGTTGGAGATGGACAGGGAGAGAGGGATTGTCCAGTCAGTTGGAGACGGACAGGCAGAGAGGGATTGTCCAGTCAGTGGAGATGGACAGGGAGAGGGGAATTGTCCAGTCAGTTGGAGATGGACAGGCAGAGAAGGATTGTCCAGTCAGTTGGAGATGGGCAGGGGGAAAGGGATTGTCCGCTCAGTTGGAGATGGACAGAGAGAGCGGGATTGTCCAGTCAGTTGGAGATGGACAGGGTGGGAAGGATTGTCCAGACAGTTGGACAGGGAGAGAGGGACTGTCCAGTCGGGTGGAGATGGACAGGGAGAGATAGATTGTGCAGTCAGTTGGAGATTTGGAGATGGTCAGAGATAGAGGGATTGTCCAGTGAGTTGGAGATGGACCGAGAGAGAGGGATTGTCCAGTCAGTTGGAGATGGACAGGGAGAGCGGGATTGTGCAGTCAGTTGGAGATGGACAGAGAGAGAGAGATTGCCCAGTCAGTTGGAGATGGACAGAGTGAGAGAAATTGTCCAGTCAGTTGGAGATGGACAGAGTGAGAGAAATTGTCCAGTCAGTTGGAGACGGACAGGGAGAGCGGGTTTGTGCAGTCGGTTGGAGATGGACAGGGAGAGAGTGATTATCTGGTCAGTTGGAGATGGACAGTGAGAGAAGGATTGATTAGTTGGTTGGAGATGGACAGGGAGAGAGGAATTGTCCAGTCGGTTGAAGATGGTCAGGGAGAGATGGATTGTCCAGGCGGTTGGAGTGGGATAGAGAGCGAATGATTGGTCAGTCAGTTGGAGATTTGGAGATGGACAGGGAGAGAGGAGGGATTGTCCAGTCGGTTGGAAATGGACAGAGAGGAGGGATTGTCCAGTCAGTTGGAGATGGACAGGGAGAGAGGGATTGTCCAGTCAGTTGAAGATGGACAGAGAGAGAGGAGGGATTGCCCAGTCAGTTGGAGATGGACAGGGAGAGAGGTATTGTCCAGTCAGCTGGAGATGGACAGAGAGAGAGGGATTGTCCAGTCAGTTGGAGATGGACAGGTAGAGAGGGATTGTCCAGTCAGTTGTTGATGAATAGGCAGAGAGGGATTGTCCAGTTGGTTGGAGATGGTCAGGGAGAGAGGGATTGTCTTGTCAGTTGGAGATGGACATGGAGAGAGAGATTGTCCAGTCAGCTGGATATGGACAGGGAGACAGGGATTGTCGAGTCGGTTGGAGATGCACAGGGAGAGAGGAATTGTCCAGTCAGTTGGAGATGGACAGGGAGAGATGGATTGTCCAGTCGGTTGGAGATGGACAGTGAGAGAGGATTGACCAGTCAGTTGGAGATGGACAGGGAGAGAGGAGGGATTGTGCAGTCGGTTTGAGATGGGCAGGGAGAGAGGTATTGTCCAGTCAGATGCAGATGGACAGGGAGAGAAGGATTGTCTTGTCAGTTGGAGATGGACATGGAGAGAGAGATTGTCCAGTCAGCTGGATATGGACAGGGAGACAGGGATTGTCGAGTCGGTTGGAGATGCACAGGGAGAGAGGGATTGTCCAGTCAGTTGGAGATGGACAGGGAGAGATGGATTGTCCAGTCGGTTGGAGATGGACAGTGAGAGTGGATTGACCAGTCAGTTGGAGATGGACAGGGAGAGAGGACGGATTGTGCAGTTGGTTCGAGATGGGCAGGGAGAGAGGTATTGTCCAGTCAGTTGGAGGCGGACAGGCCGAGAGGGATTGTTCAGTCAGTTGGAGATGGACAGGCAGAGAGGTATTGTCCAGTCAGTTGGAGATGAATAGCCAGAGAGGGATTGTCCAGTTGGTTGGAGATGGACGGGGAGAGTGGAGTGTCCAGTCAGTTGGAGATTGACAGGGAGAGAGGGATTGTCTAGTTAGTTGGAGATGGACTGGGAGAGAGGGATTGTCCAGTCGGTTGGAGATGGATGGGGAGAGTGGAGTGTCCAGTCAGTTGGAGATTGACAGGGAGAGAGGGATTGTCTAGTTAGTTGGAGATGGACTGGGAGAGAGGGATTGTCCAGTCATTTGGAGAAGGACAGAGAGAGAGGGATTGTCCAGTCAGTTGGAGATGGACAGGGAGAACGGGATTTTCCAGTCGGTTGCAGATGGACAGGGAGAGAGTGAATGTCCAGTCATTTGAAGATGGACAGAGAGAGAGGAGGGATTGCCCAGTCAGTTGGAGATGGACAGGGAGAGAGGAATTGTCCAGTCAGCTGGAGATGGACAGAGAGAGAGGGATTGTCCAGTCAGTTGGAGATGGACAGTTAGAGAGGTATTGTCCAGTCAGTTGGAGATGAATAGGCAGAGAGGGATTGTCCAGTTGGTTGGAGATGGTCAGGGAGAGAGGGATTGTACAGTCGGTTGGAGATGGACTGGGAGAGTGTATTGTCCAGTCAGTTGGAGATGGACAGGGAGACAGGGATTGTCTAGTTAGTTGGAGATGGACAGGGAGAGAGGGATTGTCCAGTCAGCTGCAGATGGACAGGGAGAGAAGGATTGTCTTGTTAGTTGGAGATGGACATGGAGAGAGAGATTGTCCAGTCAGCTGGATATGGACAGGGAGACAGGGATTGTCGAGTCGGTTGGAGATGCACAGGGAGAGAGGGATTGTCCAGTCAGTTGGAGATGGACAGGGAGAGATGGATTGTCCAGTCGGTTGGAGATGGACAGTGAGAGTGGATTGACCAGTCCGTTGGAGATGGACAGGGAGAGAGGAGGGATTGTGCAGTCGGTTCGAGATGGGCAGGGAGAGAGGTATTGTCCAGTCAGTTGGAGGTGGACAGGCCGAGAGGGATTGTTCAGTCAGTTGGAGATGGACATAGAGAGAGGGATTGTCCAGTCAGTTGGAGATAGACAGGCAGAGAGGGATTGTCCAGTCGGTTGGCGATGGGCAGGGGGAAAGGGATTGTCCGGTCAGTTGGAGATTTGGAGATGGGCAGCGAGAGAGGGGGGATTGTCCAGTCGGTTGGAGGTGGACAGAGAGGAGGGACTGTCCAGTCAGTTGGAGATGGACAGGGGGAGACGGACTGTCCAGTCGGTTGAAGATGGACAGGTAGAGTCGGATTGTCCAGTCGGTTGGAGATGGACAGGGAGAGAGGGATTGTCCAGTCAGTTGGAGATGGACAGGCAGAGAGGGATTGTCCAGTCAGTGGAGATGGACAGGGAGAGGGGAATTGTCCAGTCAGTTGGAGATGGACAGGCAGAGAGGGATTGTTCCGTCAGTTGGAGATGGGCACGGGGAAAGGGATTGTCCGCTCAGTTGGAGATGGACAGGGAGGGAAGGATTGTCCAGTCAGTTGGACAGGGAGAGAGGGACTGTCCAGTCGGGTGGAGATGGACAGGGAGAGATGGATTGTGCAGTCAGTTGGAGATTTGGAGATGGTCAGAGATAGAGGGATTGTCCAGTGAGTTGGAGATGGACAGAGAGAGAGGGATTGTCCAGTTAGTTGGAGATGGACAGGAAGAGAGGGATTGCCCAGTCAGTTGGAGATGGACAGAGTGAGAGAAATTGTCCAGTCAGTTGGAGACGGACAGGGAGAGCGGGTTTGTGCAGTCGGTTGGAGATGGACAGGGAGAGAGTGATTATCTGGTCAGTTGGAGATGGACAGTGAGAGAGGGATTGTCCAGTCGGTTGGAGATGGATAGGGAGAGAGGGATTGCCCAGTCAGTTGGAGATGGACAAGGAGAGAAGGATTGTCTAGTTGGTTGGAGATGGACAGGGAGAGAGGGATTGTCCAGTCGGTTGAAGATGGTCAGGGAGAGATGGATAGTCCAGGCGGTTGGAGTGGGATAGAGAGCGAGTGATTGGTCAGTCAGTTGGAGATTTGGAGATGGACAGGGAGAGAGGAGGGATTGTCCAGTCAGTTGGAGATGGACAGAGAGGAGGGATTGTCCAGTCAGTTGGAGATGGACAGGGAGAGAGTGATTGTCCAGTCGGTTGCAGATGGACAGGGAGAGAGTGAATGTCCAGTCAGTTGAAGATGGACAGAGAGAGAGAGGTATTGTCCAGTCAGTTGGAGATGGACAGAGAGAGAGGTATTGTCCAGTCAGCGGGAGATGGACAGAGAGAGAGGGATTGTCCAGTCAGTTGGAGATGGACAGGTAGAGAGGTCCAGTCAGTTGGAGATGAATAGGCAGAGAGGGATTGTCCAGTTGGTTGGAGATGGTCAGGAAGAGAGGGATTGTACAGTCGGTTGGAGATGGACTTGGAGAGTGTTTTGTCCAGTCAGGTGGAGATGGACAGGGAGACAGGGATTGTCTAGTTAGTTGGAGACGGACAGGGAGAAAGGGATTGTCCAGTCAGCTGCAGATGGACAGGGAGAGAAGGATTGTCTTGTCAGTTGGAGTTGGACATGGAGAGAGAGATTGTCCGGTCAGCTGGATAAGGACAGGGAGACAGGGATTGTCGAGTCGGTTGGAGATGCACAGGGAGAGAGGAATTGTCCAGTCAGTTGGAGATGGACAGGGAGAGATGGATTGTCCAGTCGGTTGGAGATGGACAGTGAGAGAGGATTGACCAGTCAGTTGGAGATGGACAGGGAGAGAGGAGGGATTGTGCAGTCGGTTCGAGATGGGCAGGGAGAGAGGTATTGTCTAGTCAGTTGGAGGTGGACAGGTCGAGAGGGATTGTTC